>NW_017805993.1:81466-104722 GCF_001891065.2 Hippocampus comes
TTTTAGCAATCATGGTAGAAGTTGACATGTTTGATTTGCTTTTGCGGGCCACATAAAATGATGTGGCGGGCCAGATCTGGACCCCGGGCCTTGAGTTTGACACCGGTGCTCAACAGGAAGCAAGACGATTTTTCCACAATTGTTTCAATGGTTTCAATTGCTTGCATTGCATGAAACAACTCCCATGATAATATTGTAAAAAGTAATCTGTTCCAGGGTCAAACTGTTGCCAACATGAAACTACTTCTACTACGAATACAAGCAATGTTTTCAGTCGTGACAGTGAGTCAAATCGGGTGCGAGTGTGTCGCTGCTCCCTATGTGGTGGTTACCATGTGGTTTTCATTGAAGACAAAAACACCCATTCACACGCACACACAAACACACACATACACACAACCGCAGGGCACACATAGACGAACACTGGCAATAATTTAAAAAAAAATTGTATTCTCATGTAACATTTGTGTTTCAGGTGAAGTCAGGGCAATGTAAAAACATGAAACTACACTTCAATATTATGTATCAAAACCTAGTTTGGATGGAAAGCATAGGCCTCTAACTACTACACCTCAATTTTTTTTCACAAGTCATTTTGGAGAAGTAGGAGTCTTTTCAAGGACGAATATAGTCCTACACTGACAAACATATCCATCCATTATTCGAGGAGCTTATGGTCACGAACGTCGCTGGTGTGGTGGAGCCGACCCCAACTGTCTTCGGGCAGAAGGCTGGGGATACCCTGAACTGTTTGCCAGTCAATCACAGATTGACAAAAATACTCACCAAAAATCAATTAAGCCTCCTTTTACATTCCACATAAATGGGAGGCGCAGTGTATGAGTGGTTAAAACGCATCCGCCTCACAGTGCAGAGGTGCAGGTTTCGATTCCAGGCTCTGGCCCTCCTGTGCAGAGTTTGCACATTTACCCTATGTCTGTGTGGGTTTTCTCCAGGTCCTGCGGTTTCCTCCCACATTCCGAAAACATGCACCATAGGTTATTTGAATACTCTAAATCAGGGGTGTCAAACTCACTTTTGTGCGGGCCACTTTGAAGTTACGTCTTCTGTGATTGGCTGGCAACCAGTTAGGGGTGTACCCCGCCTACTGTCCGAAGATAGCTGGGACGAGTCCCTCGTTAGGATAAACGGCTCAGATAATGGAGGGATGTCGCATGATTGACTGTCTATATTTCAACATAATAAGCACTAGTGTTATATCGTAAATAGATAGTTGAATGTGCCTGGTTGTGAATGGACTCTGTTTACTTTCAGTCAAAATTGCTTTAGGCGTTCTCTGCACCAAAACTGCACTTCCTTTCATAGAGTTTTGCCCATTGAGCATACAAGTTTACATAGTGCACTTTTTACATTTTTGGGGTGGTTTTTCTCTTTGGTGACCCCCCCCCCCCACACACACACACACACACACACACACATTTTTTTCTTTTTAATGTTTTATCTTTGTGTTATTTGGCTCAGTAAAGGTTGGAAAACACTGTACACATCTTGACCACAAGAGGGCAGCATCATATTATAATATGTTAAAACAAATGCAGTAAAATGTAAATTGATAGAGTCATCCCCAAGTTTGTATGGATTAGGAAAAGTCTGTTCTTGTACAATATATGATGTTATCCACTCCTACACTATAGATACACAGAATGATAACCTATTCATACAGTACTTGGAAATTCAGTTAAGTTGACCCGGAATCAAAACGTAAGAGAGGTCGCATCACGACGTATAGTGGTGAGCACATCTGCCTCGCTGTTGTAAAGGTTCCGTTTACTCCCAGTTCTCTGGCTTCCTGTCACATTCCAAAACATGCATGTTAGGTCCTCTAAGGACACTAAATTGTCCATAGGCAACAGTGAATGACGTACTGTAATGTATTATAATTACACAAAATCTGTGAAATGATCAATACCTGACGTGTTCTTTTAATATATCCTCCATTGTCAAAGGGTGGAACGAACATTTTCATGTGTTCCCCTACTTCAATAATTAATGTGACACTGCCTCTTTTAAGTACAGCTCCCGCCTTTGACTCTCCCCTTTTAATCTTGATGTCCATGGAGAGGTAAGTAATTTTACAGCTGGAAAAAAAACTTTTGTTTTCATTTAAAAGTTTACGTATTTACTCTCTCTCTCTCTCTCTCTCTCTCTCTCTCTCTCTCTCTCTCTCTCTCTCTCTCTCTCTCTCAACAAATCATTAAAGTGCCCCCTTTTGATCCAGTATACCAAGAAATGAGGTAGGCCCACCTCTAACAGACACAAGGGCAAACATACTGTAATAATAAGGCTTGATTAGCAGGCCAGGCTTGCCACATATAGTTCATGGGGACATAAAGCTGAGCACTGGTGTCTGTGCACGTGTTTGGTCAAGGATGGGCCCTTTGGTTTCCATCATGTCGAAGTCTCCGCACAAACACACACACACTGTTGACTTGCTCCGCACCCATTTTCACCACTCTTTAATTGGGTGGCAACCCCTCGTATTTAGAACATCGAACACGGTGTCGTCATCTTGGCACACGAATTGTCTCTGACAGAATCAAGTCTGTTCCAGCCCATTCTTCCCAGGCTTTGACAGCCAGAGACACTCACAGCATTGACACTCAACAAGATGTGAGTGGAGCATGACTTACACCCCCCCCCCCCCCCCCACACACACACACACACACACACACACACAAAAAAAAAACCGATGTACATTATCAAAGTTAAATTGAGATTTGGACAAGTTGGCCTCATTTTAATGACATGGATGAAAATTCAGCTCTTAGACATCACAAAATTCTGTTTTTATTCTCTGGATGTTAGGGAGGGGCCAGCCAGGCAGCCTCCTCAGCCAAGGTGCTCTGCACCTCACACCTGAGACTCGTCAGCTCATCACCCACCTGTTGCCTATCTGCTCGTTTGGACTGGTACATATTGACTCACAGACCATTCCTCAGTGCAAGTTCGTGCCGTCACCACGCCAGTGGACTTTGTTGCCATTTCCTACAGCTGCTTGTTCCTTGTGTGGACAATTCCTTGTGGACTCCTCGTGCTTCCCCCTGAGTGACTTTGCGAAGACTCTTCGAATAAACTACGCCAAGTGTTGGCTTCAACAATACCTGCCTGTTGTCGTGCTCTTGGGGTCACACCCCTACCCTAACAGTACCCCCTCCCCTACTGTTAGGGTTTGGGTG
Organism: Hippocampus comes; assembly: GCF_001891065.2. Classification (NCBI taxonomy): domain Eukaryota; kingdom Metazoa; phylum Chordata; class Actinopteri; order Syngnathiformes; family Syngnathidae; genus Hippocampus; species Hippocampus comes. The sequence continues at coordinate 84,664 of NW_017805993.1, forward strand.
TGACCCCAAGAGCACGACAACAGGCAGGTATTGTTGAAGCCAACACTTGGCGTAGTTTATTCGAAGAGTCTTCGCAAAGTCACTCAGGGGGAAGCACGAGGAGTCCACAAGGAATTGTCCACACAAGGAACAAGCAGCTGTAGGAAATGGCAACAAAGTCCACTGGCGTGGTGACGGCACGAACTTGCACTGAGGAATGGTCTGTGAGTCAATATGTACCAGTCCAAACGAGCAGATAGGCAACAGGTGGGTGATGAGCTGACGAGTCTCAGGTGTGAGGTGCAGAGCACCTTGGCTGAGGAGGCTGCCTGGCTGGCCCCTCCCTAACACTGGAGTTGCTTTTACTGCAGTTACCATCACTTGATGCTTGTGTGTCACGCTTGCTGCCCAGAGTTTTTGTGTCCAGTGAGTGAAATGCATGCCTTATTGCAGGGGTCACCAATTTTTTAGGGGGTGGCGGAAACTGAGAGCTACTTTTTGCATACTGATTAAAGTGCCGGGTTATCTGGTTTGATACATACTTCTGAAAGAACAAATCTGCTCAAATTACTTTCATTAATTTTATTAAATTGATTATGAATGCTATGAATTTACTTTATGTGAAGGCAAACATCGTACTTTGTCAAAATAAATGGGAAACAGATCAACAGCAAGATGCAATACTTTATTTTCATTCTTTTAAATAAATCTCTGCCGATGATCACATTTGGAAATGATCACTTTGCAACATTCTTAGAAAACCACAATGTCCCATCACTGCCAAGCTATTTTTAGAACACCCCCACGTCTTTGGGGGGGCACCACGTTGGTGCTCCCTGATCTATTAATATCAGGCCACTGATTTAGCCATTGAAAAACATTTATTTTTCTTTTCTTAGTAACAAGCTGCCTATACACCTCAAAATTCACATTGTTTCTTCTGTCAGCAGTCGCATTATCAGTAAACACAAGTGATCCGGTTTAATTAGCGGCCATACGTAGCTATGCCAGTGCATAGCCTTGACCATGTTTGACACATGATGCTTTGGATTGTAATCTGCTCCTTTACTTCTCCATATGTTGACTCTGAAGTGGAATGCTCTTTTCACCCTCCTGCTGCGTTCATTTCTCAGGAAAACAATGTTGTCCCTTGGCCGATTTGGCCCAGTGTGTGCTTATATCCGAAAAGGTTCAGAGACAAAGCAATCACGTTGTTTGTATTACATTATGAAGTTGGTTACGAATGATTTCGGTAGAAATAGGTCAAACAAATTTCATGGCACATATTGACTTTTTAAGCCTGGCAGTTTCGTCATGAATAACGACTATCTGAACTCAAAGGAACATGCTTTTGAAGACAAAAGTGAAGGCATCAAACTCCACAAACTAACTCGTGAAGGTGGCCACAATGAAGGGAGGGGTAGGTCTTGTCTGAGGGTTCCAGATTTTAAGCAGTATTTTTGTCCCAGTAATAAAAATTATGGGTACTTACAGTGGTACTCGAACCAAATGTCCTTTATTCCGAAATGGTATATGGCATGTTTTTGTGAAACCTCATACACATCACTGTGATTTTAAATCTCTTCTGTTTGTTATTGTCCAAATAGTGCACTATTGGACTTATCCATCCATCCATTTTGCGATCCACCTATCCTCACAAGGGTCGCGGGGGGTGCTGGAGCCTATCCCAGCCGTCTTCGGGCAGTACGCGGGGGACACCCTGAACCAATTGCCAGCCAATCGCAGGGCACACAAAGACGAACAACCATCCGCGCTCACACGCACACCTAGGGACAAATTCGAGTGCTCAATCAGCCTGCCATGCACGTCTTTGGAATGTGGGAGGAAACCGGAGTACCCGGAGAAAACCCACGCAGGCCCGGGGAGAACATGCAAACTCCACACAGGGAGGCTTAATCGAGCTTAAATCCGATAAATAGATGCACAGGGCAATGGAAGGGAGTGAGCACCCTCTTCCTGTCACCTCTCACGGCTTGCTCTCTCTGTCTTCACTGGGGACTGTATGAGAGGGGTCTTTCAAATGGCCCCCTGCAACAGATTCATGATACAGCAACACACTGTTTCCCCAGTAGTGTGTGTGTGTGTGTGTGTGTGTGTGTGTGTGTGTGTGTGTGTGTGTGTGTGTGTGTGTGTGTGTGTGTGTGTGCACGTGTGTGAGTGTGAGCGAGTGGTGAAAAGAGGGCAGGAAAGACAGAAACGTCACTCAGGTGGTGCATATTCGGGACCCCGCATAGAGAAAACCATTCATGATAAGTATTGGACCGATGGGAGCAGAGCAAGGAGGTAAAGGAGAAGGTGTGAGAGCGAGATGAGCACGCAGCACAGCTCGGCATTTGTTGCTTGGAAGCTCAATAAAGTCTGCTTGAAGTAAACAAGTGTATTTACTAGACAGATGTCCTCATGCACACACACGCACGCATTTACAACTTGGTCTTATTCAAGTTCACAATCTTCCTGGAGCTCCAAGGCCTCATGCTACATCCAGGCCAGCTTATGAAATGCACCCAGGGCCAGGTAACAAAATCCTCTCTGTGGTATCTGCCAGCGAAGGCAGCCCCATGTTGACAGATGGGCACAGCATTCCTGCAGCCGGGGCCATGCCAGCGCGCTGCCAGGAGCCATGGAGAGGCTCAAGCATTTCTTTACACCTATGTGCTTCATTTCTGTGACAACCTGGAGGCACGTACAACATGAGTTATATTCCCCAAATGCTCCTTCAAATTGCCACTTTGGGCAGTGATTGGTGCTAGTGAGGAATGAATACGCTCGTGATGGGCCAGACGTGTCAGATTGAATTCAGTCTGCCATAACAGTGAATGGCAGCTTTGTCATCTTCATACCTCCTTGTTAGGATCGTTTCATGCAAACAAATCAAATGACAGCAAGACGTAAACACGTGTCCGCACACAGCTATTTACAACCGCTTGCATAATCGGAAGAAGCAATAAAAGAGCTGTGTCACAAATTCTGCCTTTCCAAAGTCAACAAATTTGTACTTTTTTTTTTTTTTTTTTTTAAATCAGAGCTGCATGTCAACTTTTCTAGATTATTTTTTGGGGGTTGATTTCAAATTTGCCCTTGTTTTTACTCTTGGCTGTAATGCCCCCCCAGCTCCCCCCTCAGGCAGATGCCCTGCGTCTCCACCCCGTTGCCACCCCCTTTTCCACACCCCGGATTATAGCTATGAGATCCCATTGAGGAGAATAAAAGACTGGCAAATAAGATCTCATCATGTCATGGCGACATCAGTGAAAGATGAAACCTTGTCATCAACGTTGTCACATGTCAATAGTTTCTTGATCTGATTTATTGTCACACCACATGTCCACGCTATTGCTTTTCACAACTCCGATGTGAGTGGACTTTCCCAGCCTCTTACCACTAGCTCCACCACACCCCTGCAGAGCACATTTGTAGTGACTTTTAAATACTGTATTTAATTTAGAGCGTGATTGTTCCAATAAGTGCAGGGTGTTTTTAATATATGCAGGAAAAGGCATTTTGGAAGGAAATGTGCTTCCCTCTATCAGAAAGTGTGCTCCCAGCCTGCAGGTCATGGTCCCAACAGGATAATGAACCAAACACAAAAGCTCACGGCAAAAACACATTCTGTAGCCAAATAATAATAAGAAAAAAACCCACATTGGACTATCCCGAATTTCTATGTAAACGACTGATCTAAAGTATTTTGAACATCTGTGGAAGAAGCTGCAACATATAATCTGGAGGAGGCAACCTTCAAAGTGGAGACAGTTGGAACAGTTTACTCATGAGGAGTAGAAGGTCAAGACACCCGAAGACAGCTACACAAGTCTTATTAAGGGATAAAAAAAATATCCGATTGCAGCAATTACCTAAAAAGTGAAGAAGTGAAACAAAATGTCAACTTTGCCAAGCCTCACTTTACTTACTTTTAAAAATATTTATGTTGGACCACCAAAAAAAAAAAAAAAAAAAAAAAGCAACATAGTGAACCCCACAAAATTGTGTTTCTGCATTCTGGAATTTGAATATTTGCTGATTTTTATTTTTTTTTTGTAGCTGTTTTTCATTATTCGGGGGAAAACATGACTATTCGCAATTTTCTGTGTCATGGCGAAAAAAGTTAGGAATTTGTCAATTTCATTTCCATGGCAAAATACGGTCTACAGCATGCATGATATTAATTGTATTTCTTCTGTAACTGAGACAACAAATGGTTACTGCTGGACGTAACCACACCAAATAAACGAGTAATCCACTCAACCAAACAAAAGGCATTCGCCTATCCGGGCACAATTTTAACAGCAGCCGTGTTGGAATTGCGATTGACTGTCATTGTGAGAGGGACGCTCTAATGGTGGTTCCCACGTCTGCTTTGGATCACGATAGTTTCACTATATTATGACATCACACAACATCAAAACCAGTAACCAACCCAAAAGCAGCTCAGTGGAACATCACCAAACCTACGAGTTGCAGTTCATGTTGTCTCCGCATTGATCCAGCGGGTTCGGATCTGTAAACACCAAAGCCGCTCCGCTTCCTGGTGATATGCAGACTCGTCACTCCTGTTGATGAAGTGCGATGACTGTGGTGTCATCTGACAGCTGTGCATTGAAGTGTAGTGGTTTGTGTCGTGGGAAAAGAGCAGCAGAGAGAGGACGCATCCGTGGGAGGCCCCATGCTGATGGTGCGTGTACAAAATGGATGATGTGGCTTCCCCCCGCAGCCTCACCGGCTGTATCCTGCCTATCAGGAAGTTGTAGATGCACTGGCGGATTGACAGGAGAGACATTGAGCTGGAGGAGCTAGGAGGAGATGTTCAGGGATGAGGGTGTTGAACGCAAGGCTGAAGTCTACAAACAGGATCAAGTAGGTCCTTGTGCTGTCGAGGTGTTCCAAGATGAAGTGAAGCCCCAACCTATTTGCTCAGTAGGCAAACTGCGAGAGGTCCAGCAGGGGTGCCGTGATGCGCTCTTAACGTGGTCCAGCATGAGGTGTTCAAAGGACTTCCTGACAAAAGATGTCAGAGAGACATGCCTGTCGTCGTCCATTCCGGACTGCCGATATTCCAGGTTTCTTATGGACTGGGGGCAACGATGGGTTGTTTGAAGCAGTATAGGACTTCACACAGCTCCAAGGATCATTTAAAGACCGTAGCCTGCTGACCAGCGCAGACTCAATCATAATAATGCAGGAGGCGACACGTGGTCCAGCCAAGTCACTACATTTTTTTTTTTTTTTTTTTTTTGTGGAAGTCGGGAAGGTTGACTCAGAAAACAACATGAATGGAAGGACCATTACTTTTTATTTAAGAATGTTGTCTCATATGCTGTGAGATCTTGGCTTTTATAAAAAGCAGGAATGGTAAGCGTGGCACTTTCAAACGAAACCCGAATCCTTCGACCAAAGATGTCCACTGAAGTCAGAGGCTAGAGCATGAAAGAAAATTATAACAAGAGCCCAGTTCAGTCGAGCTCCACGAGTGACAGCCCAACAAAGAGCAAATTAACGTTTCGTCCAGATAGCGTAGATTTCGGGGCAACATTAGCAGACATGTTGTGACGTTTCAGTCGGAAATGAACGTCTCCATACAGCTGCCTGAAGGTAAACAAAATCCTCTTTTGTGGCCTTACTTGAAAGGCAAAATCCTCCTGTTCCGATTTACTTGAAAATTACGTCTTGCGGTGACCTTTTTGAAGTCTACTGTATGCACTCAGTTGTACATGCACATGCATGGGGAAGTTTTAACTCTTCCCCCCCCTTACTCAAAGTGAGTGTAATAAAATGACACTCAACTCGGTTCCGAATATTAACGGAAGCGGGTATTCTCAGATAGCCATGTCAATAAAAGATGACGCTGTGAACTACTAATAATTACAAATGTCTCTTCCTTGCAAAATGTCGCTGTGATGTTTCAAACGTTTGCCCTGCTGATCATTTGAAAGCCAAAATGAAGCTTTAGCATGGTCGAACTCAATAGCGTGACATTTTGCTAAACCATGCCACATTCTCCACACTCACGTCTGCGACACGCTACTTACACAGCACTGCATGGACAAAATGTTCCAAGAGAAGCAGGGTGCCCTGCCAACTCCTGGGAGACTGTGGGATTACAGTGATTACTCCTACAGTAATCACTCTATGGACTCGTGTGTGCACCAAGGGGAGGGGGAGGAGGGGTTGGCGGGGTGGGGGGGTGGACGAACAGGAACACTGGAAAGTTTCACAGCAGAGGGCAAAAATACCAGGAAAACGTGAGCGAGCTATTGACCTCAAAAATCACTGTTAAAACACGGTGTCCCCGTTTGGTAATTATCCTCTTCGAGAGAGATGAGGTCAGAGTGAACATTTAGCTGAAAACAAAGTGGAATGATAATGGCAGTGGTGATGACAAGAGCAAAAGTCTGAAATAAAGAAGAGACTGGACAAAAATGAAGCAGAGAAAGCGAGAGTGTGGCATGGGCCTCATCGCCGGGGACTGGGTGAGCTTCGGAAGTTTGTGGGATCTTGTGGATGTGCTGAGTGATTGGCGCAAATGTCAATATCCATTTCATACGTGGACCAGAAAAAAAATGCACGCGTCTTCACAATGCATCAATGCTTCAATGACCCGAGCCTTAACCGCTAAACGTAACTGGAAGCGTAATTGTAACCATCAGCTCACACTAACCCTAAACCAAAACTGTAATGTAAGCCTATCCCTTCATGAAAATCTAACACTAACAATAACTCTAACCTTGACCGTAGCATCACCCCTACCTAATTCTAACCAAGGCCCCTAATCCGGCGCTAACCGCAAAAGATATCGGTTAGCCTTAGGCTCTAGCCACATCTAATGGGAGCGCTGCGGTGCGTGAACAACCGACAAGTCCTCCCCATCATTGTACTGAAGAGCTTTTGATTATTTTCACAGTTCCTGATCTTATTTCTTCTACTCTCCATCTGAGTGAACTTGCCAGTGACCCAGCGAACTTGTATTCACTTGATTCTAACTTGGCACGAAGCAATGCCGCTTCCAAACTTCCCCACCTGTCGTGGGGTGGAGGAACACGGGAAGTTGGGGAGAGGATCTCTCAGCTGTGACTTCCTTATCTCCCTACGGACGCATACCAGTTGACATCCCAGCTGAGCTCCGGAGATTTGACCTGAAAAGCAAGACGCAAAATCGGAAAAGAGGGGAAACAGCTGCACTATGTCTGAGACTGAAATATCTCAGGCTGGACTACCATTGCAGACCGCCTCCCCTTCCTTCTACGCTACTGTCAAATGTGCAGACATTCAGACCTAAGTCAGAGCAGATGAAGGGATGGCTAAAGTGATAACCCGGCATTAAAAAAAAACCCTGTCATTGTCCTCTCTTTTGGATCCATAACCGGAGCATTTTATTTTATTTTTTCCAATGCTCGTGCTGTCTCATGGTGATTCCTCCCAACGTGTACTTCATGTTAACACTTGGGTTGGGAGGAGAAGATGAAGAGAATAAGTGAAAATATGGTCAAACAAAAGCACAGTATATCCTCACTCTAAGAATGCTTGGACTGCAGTTTGTAATGACATCAAACTGACAGTGTCACTTACATATCTTTCTTTGTTGATTAAAAGAAACAGAAAAAGTGGTTATTTGCCCGAATAACAAGCCATAGCTAACCAAAAAAAAAAAGTGCATTATTGATAAAAATATTGTGGAGACCACTAGGAGTAGAAAGCTGTCTCCACAGAAGTAAAACTCCAATAAGGAAGGCCAAAATACAGCACACAAGGAAAACACCAAATCAGCGCAATGCTGGGGAAACAATCAATTTTTAACGTGTGCGTGTGATTGTGTGTGGGTCTAGGGGAGTGCAATGTATTTATATATTTTTTATATTTTTATACTTCGCGACGCACTTGGGGGTGGAGGCTCCTGCAGAATTTCGTTGTAACAAGTGTGCAATGACAATAAAGTATTCATTCATTCATTCATCTAATAGCACCCTGGCAAGGAATAAAATCTCTGGGAGCCAATTTCAAGTCCACCAGTGAAACCAGACAACTCACCAGGATGATTGGTGCTGACTTTCCGGATGCTTTTAACCTGTTCTTCTCCAGATATGACGTGCCCTTGTCAGAGGAAGTCTCTAAACTAAGACAGTCACTGACATCTATAAATGACACGGAGATATCCAAGAAACAGGTCACAACCCTTTCTAAAAATACAAAAATAGGAATGGCTGCTGGCGCTGATGCTATACTGTGGACCCTTACTGCACTAGTGCATCCATCAGCTGTGTGCAAATCCTCACGACTCTTTTTTCCAAATATGCGCAGACAGGATGCAAGTTTTTTGAGAGTCTTTTATTGGCTGTTTTTCAGTGAAAAGCCAAGTGGTGTCTGAATGACTTTATCAAAATGGCTTCCATAAAAATTGGAGTCCAGCGTAAAGTCACTGTAAAGTGTCAAACTCATTTTTGTGGCGTGCCGCTTGAGAGTGAGGTCTTGCATCGGAGAGCCGTTCTGACAGTGAGCCACAAAATTTTTTAATCGTTTGACAATTATTCTTCAAGAGAGTGTCAACATGGTAACAAAATGATTGCAAAATCTCAATATTATTCATTACACACGACAATTTTACATTTTGTTACAGCTCTTAGCAAGGTTTATCCACACATGACACACATGGTTTTCTTTTGGGGGGGCCACATAAAATGACGTTGCGGGCCCAATCTGGCCCCCGGCCTTGAGTTTGACACTGTACTATAAAGTACAAACTCAGTCTTGTGTTGTATCTAGTTTGTTTTTCTGTTTCGTTCATGTTAGTGAGTGTTACAGCTGTTGCTCATCATGACATGCGTGCGTGTGTGTGTGTGTGTGTGTGTGTGTGTGTGTGTGTGTGTGTGTGTGTGTGTATGCGTGCACGTGTGGTAAAAGGTCGATCGCGGGGAGCTTGGTTGGCTTGAAAAGTAGTTCTCAGGTCAAAAAAGGTTGTTAGAAGACAATTGTGGAATCCTGGACTTGTAATTACGACACGAGACTGAGACGAACTATGTAGTACTGTGGCACGGTAAACTCTTGCAGGCAGGGACAACTATGTCCCTTGCATGCCAGCTAGCTAGGTAGCTCCCTCAGCGAGCTGAAAACTGATCACCAATCCAATCAGAAGATGGAATATTAAATCTATTTAAACAAGTTGTATATTTAGTCTACACCTGCCATTTGCGGGGCATAGTGACCACGAGTAGCGAAAAATCGCACAATTGATGCTCATTGTAATGCATTGGGGGGGGGGGGGATTGTTAAAAACCCCAAATTCTCCTCAAAAATGTTGATAAACATTAAATATAACAAATGTTTACATACATACTGTATCTCCCCTGACATTAATAAAAAGAAAAATGCATGCACATCGCCAGTCAATCAGGTGGCTGGGGATTTTGCTCAGACTTTGGCTCATGCTTAATACTCTTGCTATCTTGGCTCAACAGCTGCATGTAACCAAGTCTATACACTTACCACCAAGGGTGCCACCTTCCTGGCTCCACATTCTACTCAGGCTGCCATGCTGCATACTCATTTTTTTTTTTAGCTCCTATTGGGAGCTGGCTGTGTTTTACAAGTTCCAATGCCCACAGGCAGCAATAAATATTTTGTCGTACATTGTTTGTCCACTTTTTTTTTCCTGCACAGGGTGCCGTGTGTGTGACGTAGTAAGTATATTTTCAATATCGTTTGGCTATGGGACAGATTGTCCCCTACCAGCTGTGGACTTTCCACCTGGTGATGAAAGCTATTTTGACATGATTACGGCGACATCCAACTTTTGTGGTCTGAAGGAACGAGATAACACACATACTGTAGCACGTTCTTTTCTTAATGTAAATAAAACGGTTATGCTATTACTTGGTGATTTGACGGTCGAGGACGAGCCAAAATGCAGAGGATAAGATGTGATACAATATTCCTACCAGTCAAGATTTCTTGGTTTTGAGGGCATGAGATTATGGATCATTCCAGCGAGTCTGTTTTGAAGGCAAACTATGGCACTTTAGGTAGCGGTGGAGCCATTAGAAAATCAGAATACCATTAAAAAAATAATAAGCCAAAACAATCAAGGCTGCCTGCCGGCACCAGCAGGCACAGGGCGCCACGCTGGAAATGTGGCTTTGACATCGCACGACTGGCATCAGACGGTTTTGGGCAGTCATACAGTTCACGGCCAATATGTTTTTCTGTTTAATAGCTGTAAATGCAGCCCAGTTTAAGTTTATAAATATTGTAGGAACACTGACATGTGATGCTCAAACAATTCTGTGGAGCTTTACTAATTAAATTACAGACTTGGATGACTGATGTGTAGTATGAACTGAGACTCGGTTGGGCCTGAAAATTCACTCCCCTGGTCAGCATCTCAGGTTTCAGCAGACACAAAATGTGACGTGTGTGTCATGTTCACTAATTCAATCATTTATGGAGCTCAGTTTCCTGCACCAGTCAAGAAGACTGAAACGCAAACCCAATGCAGTATTGACGTGTTTTTGGTCTTATAGAATAACCGTATGAGGTCACCACAACATGGTTGCATTGTAATTCATTTGGCTTGAACAACTTCACGATTTAAAGGGCAAAAGACAAACATAGGTTGCTTTATTCTGAGAAGACGGAGAAAGGTATAAATAGCCTTTTAGAAAGGCAACAAGCGAACACTTCTTATGAAATGGCAGGCGTTACATCATTGCCTGGGAGAGTGAAGTTGCGGTGAGTTGCTTGGCCAGCCTTTATGGTTTGCACTAATGTTCTGGTTTCATAATCCAAACATTTGAAGAGCTGTTATTTGCTCTATTTTTCTCTTTTGCTCAGTAATTCTGTTTTTTTTTGTACCCCCCTTTTGTAGAGCAAAGTTCTCAACAGATGGGAGAGGTAGCTTGTAGCGATGGGAACAACACATCAACTCTCAGCTCTCAACTCCACATGTGGCCATTGGCTACATCTTGCTAGCCGCTGATTTGATTCAGATAGAAATCATGATTTTTAAAACGATTTTTCATTGATTTCACTTTTGTATTGATTATACTTGGAAAGCTCAGCCACTCCAAACTATCATCAGAGCCTCATGCCCATTCACCCCATTGGTCACGTTGAACGCTTTAGTACCAAAACGGCCGACATAGTTGCTATTGATCATTTTTTGCCGTCATGAACGCAGCGAGTGAGCTCGTATCGGTAACTCGTCCAGCAAGTGAATCAAATAAGAAGTCATCTCACAAATGCTAACGAGCGGAAGAAACACTTGCCATAACTTACAATGTCATTTGCGATTTGCCGTTGACAGTTTTCAAATCTTAAGAAATATTGCTTCATCTGTGCTGTTTGTTTGAGGAAGATGCTGCAATTCCTCATTGAATTTGGCCTCCGATCCTGAAATGACTTTGAGTCAGTCAGCCGTCACGCATTTATCCTTCAAGAGCACAACGGCGTGCTCTTTTTCAAAGACAATGTAATGAAGTACAGCTGAATCAGCATATTATGACGCCAGACTTCCCCTTGGCTCATTGCATCCAGCGTATAATTGGCCCTTGGAAGTAAGAGACTTTGTTGGAAATGAAACATTAATAAACCTAGCCAATCGTGCTTTTTTTTTTCGTCTTGGAAGTGGCATTTGCTAAATCACACTCTGTGATGTTTCCCAACTTTTACATGGGAGTCTATTCGTATTGGACAGATGACAAAATAAATGCAATTAAAATAATAACATTCCGAAATGGGGCTTCAAACTTGACAGGAGTGCTGCATAAATAGCTTGCGTGAGTAAGCTATAAAAATAGTGCAGCAACTTTGTCAACTGCTCAAAAAAACAAACAAGTGTTGAATTCATGGAGACTTTTGTTACTACAGCACATATTTGATCTTTTTTAGATGCCGTTAATCGGTCCAGTCTTGGAATGGTCTTCTGTCTGCATGTTGTTTTCATTTTCAAAGTTAGGGATCAAGAAGAGGTTTTGCTTACACAGTTGTTTATCATTGTCTTTTCTGGGAAACATTCCTCGACATTAAACTTGCAGCCATAGATAATTGGGACAGAAGTGGGTGCGTCGTTAGGTGAAGAGAGACCGGCTGATCCTGACATGACTGATGCGATATTTGTGGAGTTGTTGCGCTTCAGAACATGAGAAAGTGATTGTGGTGATTTAAAATTATGTGTGTCTCGATCGAAATCCAGGCAATTAACCTTTTCGTACACCAATAACGATAACCTGTAACCTGATAACATGATAAGCTGTCCACAGTTGTAACCGATGTACCTGAAAGGGTTAACGACATGGTTTTGAGTTTCATTCAAAGCAAACATCGAATTGAGGCAACATAAAGCATTCCTCTCCCCCCTCAAAAAAAAATCTCTAACCAAAAATGAAAAGAAACAAAGCATCACATACTGTAAGCACCCACAGAGAGACACAAAATAAAAACATAACCAAACTGACTTCTTGGACACCGCTCCCAGCCCTGTATCTTCGGGTGCCATGAGTTTGGAAGGATTCACTTACCTTGGCAGCGACATTCATTCTTCTCGTGACTTTGCTCATGGGGTAAACAGACGTCCGAGCCGTACCGAGCATGGGGGGGTGGGGGGTAGTGGAGTTGCTGAACCAGTGTGTTTGGCGTTCCAGATATTTACACCCGAGCACAAATATTTAGAGCCCTGCTGCTTACAGTCATGCTTTATGGTTGCATGACCTGGACACTGCCCAGTCACCTTAAATACGGACAGCTTTCCTTTGTTATCAATGAGTAAAATACTGTACCTAGACTACCGCAGGGATGCCCTTTTGCTACTCCAGGAGAACCATTTGGGCCATGTTACTTGAATGCCACTTAAAGACACGACGACATGGGCACACATTCCCCCCCCAAAAATGGGACCCTCTCTCAGCGTTAGGGCAATGGATAGGTTCTCACCAGGCGCTTCATTAGCATGGCAACTCGTCTGGATTAAGTTAAATCTTCAGATTTAAGTCAGCACTCCACTGTGAAAGTGTCAGCATCCCAAATTACAAAACCACGGTGAAAACAATTGTCCTTAGTCTGATTTAATCCTACTTGTCCCACGAAGGAGTTCAATTTGAGAATCTGTTAACGTACGGATAGAAACAGCTTAGTCAGGCAATTAAAAACACCCTGGCTTCGGTCAGCATTTACAACGTATGAAACACAGTCACTGCACTTCTTGTCCGTTTTCTTAGATTAACTGTTAAGAAAGTGCAGACTCCTGTAAACCGAACGTATGATTGGAAGAACAGTGACTTATATCCGTTAGGTGGGCATTTGGCAATAACGAGACCTATTGAGGATTTAAAACTGGATCGAAAGCAGCCAGTGTCTTGCTGTTGCAATCTCCTCCAGGTCACTTTCAGCACATCTAGGACCAGAGACGAGGCAAGATCAAGTCAAGTTATCACCAACACAAAAATGAAATGCTGTTTGTGAGATAGCGTGGCGGTGATCCATAGGCATGTATGTCATCTAATGTTAGGAAAAATGTTCTTCAAAAATCACTGTTGATGTACTTTTAAATTGCGCCTTCCTCTCTTACACTTAGTATCCACAAAACGGAGGGGAAAAAAAAGTAGGATACATACACTCCCCACAAAACGGAAAAATTTGTCTATTTTGATAATCGCGAAGGCAGGTCCAGTCCCATCTGGGTCACTGAGGAGTTTATTTGGACCTCGGTTTCCAGTCCCAAAGAGAAACCTCATGTCATTACAAAGGGAAATGTTGGAAAAAGGGACATTGTGTACTTGCTGTGTTCTTTTTAAACGAGCATGCAATTAAAAAGCAGCTGTTCCATCACCACGTGTTGGGCTGCTCAAGGCATATTTATTCAGGAGTGAGTTGCTACTAATTCATTCACTTCAGATTTTATACTTCTCTCTAATTACGCACCAATTGTTGTCCGGCTGCAAAATCATAATGCTGCTGTCGACATAAGTGTCGATGGCACGAACTGCGCAACTTCTCTCAGAACTTTCATTTTGTTCATGTAAGGCAACAAGAAAATTCTCCTTGCATAGCTATCAGACTGTCCTACTTATGAAAGCCTCGCGTCCTCTCACAGTCCAAATGGAATTCACAGTTAATCTCTAAATTGGCTCGAATACAATGAGAACCTCAGCTCTCTACCGAAGATAGTGAAACTGAACACTTTCTAATGGATAGCTGCCTCAACCAGATGCCTGCCTGCAGTTAAAGTCGAAACCATCGCATTTAAATTCCTCCATTTTAGGAGAAACATCACCATGACCGTGAAAGGGAGTGATAAATGAACAGTTTACTCAGGACAAAATAAATAAAAGGAGAGTCGAAGGCAATCTTTGTCTGTTATCGTCCCACAAGGGAGGAAGGAGGAGAGCACATTCAGCAGAGCGAGTACACGGCATTAGGGACCCAGAGAGCACCTGGCATGGTTGGCCTGCTGCCACAGCCAGCGCTGCCTGCTGTCTGCTGCATGCTTCTCATTTCTGTGTGAAGCTAAAACTGTCGCCACAAGGACAATTGGCTCCGAGCTGCAGATTCCTGCAGGAGTGCAAACCTCCACATCTATTTACGCCATCAATAAGTTGGGGAATAATACCCACAGTATCACTTTCCCCTTCTCTAAATCCCAAGCAAAAAAAAAAAAAGGTTTGGGGCCTATGGAACTGACCTGAGACCAGTGGATGGAAACAAACACCCTGCAGCATTCTACCACTGTGTAATAAGATCCCAGCACAAATCAGCCATATTTCGTCTAATTACTAGTATGTGGCCCTGTAGCACTCACATTGGCGTAATAGCCGAGGTGCCGCAACACGTTAGGCAAGGCAGGCAATTGCCTAGAGCCCCGAGCTAAAGGGGGGCCCCCACGGGACGGCTGACATCGGCCCCTATCATGAAAAGGAGGCACTGTTTTAACTCTATAATGACAACATGTGGGATTTAACAGTAAATGGGGCCCTTCGTACCAGTACTGGCTACTGGGCCCCCACCTCAGATGGCTTATCAAAGCCAACTTTTAACCATCATTGCAATGATACATCGCTGGTCTGAAAATTCTGTAATGGGGCTTGCTGCTCATGCAGGTGTGTACCCAGAATTTTTTCAGGGGGGTGGCAAGGAGCGAAGTTGTCTTGGGGCTTTATGCCCCTGGTAGGGTCACCCATGGCAAA
This sequence comes from Hippocampus comes, assembly GCF_001891065.2. Taxonomy (NCBI): domain Eukaryota; kingdom Metazoa; phylum Chordata; class Actinopteri; order Syngnathiformes; family Syngnathidae; genus Hippocampus; species Hippocampus comes. The sequence goes on from NW_017805993.1 coordinate 99,828, forward strand.
CGGATCCTAGGTAAGGGACCAGACAGCACGGCTCATTAACTCAGGATGAACGAAAACATTGGACGCTGTTTTTCCTTTACTGGACGCGGGTCACTGGGGGGCCCCCCCTCTGGAGCCAGGCCTGGAGGTGGGGCTCGCTGGTGAGCAACTCGTGGCCGGGCCTACACCCATGGTGCTTGGGCAGGCTCAGCTTGACGAGGCAATGTTCACTTCAGTGCTCACCTGGGCAATGACAGTGAAATCTGGAAGGGGGTGATTGGGAGGAACTCGAGTGGTGTTTTGTTGTTAGACTTCTGTGCTCGTCACGGATTGTCCATAACGAACACCATGTTCAAACATAAGAGTGTCCATATGTGGACTTGGCACCTCACCCTACGTCAGTGCTGCCCTTTGTCACGATTCTGTTCATAAACTTTATGGACAGAATATATCGGTGCAGTCAAGGTGTTGAAGGTGGTCCGGTTTGGTGGCCTCGGTATTCTGAAGTGAGAGAGGAGAAACACTTAAGTCCCTGGAAGAATACATGGGGGGCTAAATTTGACAGGTAATGCCCACAATGTCAGGTTGCGAAACCCAGAATGTGCATCCGCAATGAAGGTGCGTAAATGACAGACTTGGCTTTCAGAGAAATTTTAAGATACTTGTTTTTCAGTAGTGACTGCAACAAATGACTTCCACTGGTTTTCTCACCTCAGTTGGCCCCAGGCAAACCAAAAAACAAGAAGACATCAAGCTCCCAATGCGGACTGAAAGCCTGCCAAAGAGATTTAATCCCAACCACTGTGGTTGGCTGCGGGTCTTTCCATCTCAGCTGCGTCACCATCAAAGCAGTCAACATCATATAAAACACTACTACTGTCAGTTAATGTGTTTCACCATCATCCCCCTCAGCACCTGAAGCATCAAACAAGTTTCCCCTTGTAAATTCATCCATCCATCCATTTTGTGATCCGCTTAGCCTCACAATGGTCGGGGGGGGATGCTGGAGCCGATCCCAGCTGTTTTCGGGCAGTAGGGGGGTGACAGCCAATCGCAGGGCACACAGAGACGAACAACCATCCGCGCACACACTCACATTGAGGGACAATTTAGTGTTCAATCAGCCTGCCAGGCATGTTTTTGGAATGTGGGAGGAAACCAGAGTACCCTGAGAAAACCCACACAGGCCTGGGGAGAACATGCAAACTCCACACAGGAAGGCCGGAGCCGGGATCAAACCCACGACCTCTGCACTGTGAGGTCGACGCATTAACCACTGGACCACCGGGCCGCCCCTTTGTAAATCCTTGCGAATTTTTTTTTCCATGGACAATTTGACCCCAAACATTCCTGGAAAAAAAACAATAAAAGAAAAAATTACAGAACTGACTGAAATACCAAAGATTCACGATGTTTCACTTTCATTTTTTTGTACTTAAATAAATTGAAATAGTACTCCAAACATTATTTATACCTTTTAATGATGGAAAATATTTTGAGCTATGAAATGGATGAATTGTACTGCTATTATTGACAGTATTCTTCCTGAATGAAATGTGTTCGCAACATTCCGCTTCTTAACAACTAAAAACATACTCCTCTTACTGTTTAGGCACAGAGGAATAACGACTCAATATATAATCATGGAGTTCGTGACTTAGCCAAACTCAATGTTGACCCCAAATGTCAGGATTTGCGTGTGAAAAAACTGATACAGTTTATATTTATTGTTGGGCCCAACTGTTTTCTTTGCAGAAGAATAATTAATTTTAACAATCCCCATGCCACAGGATAATATTTCAATGATATAGATTGTAACAATCAGGCTTTTGTTTTTCACAGGGGAGTATGGTTGTAACACGTTTTAGCAGTCAGTGAACGTCTGAAAGCTTGAGGTTTCCATCCCGGAGCAGTGGTGTTTCTTCAATCGCTATAATCTCTTCGTCGATATCTTTGTCTATGTATGTGTTCAGTATGTCTGTGCTCACTGTCTCAATGCACACAGCACTTCATGGTTGCATGTTGACTTGTAGACGTTTCCCATCAAATTCTAATTGCACAAGTTATCTGCTGAAATTACTCAATTTTACGTTTCAAATCTCATGCTACCTCTGCAATTTCAAAGGTGAATTTGCTTGCACTGGTTGCTATCTTGCACTCATGCTGACCTGGCGTGACGTTCACTCAGAGGAGTGTGCATATGGGTTGGTGATCCTTCTCCTATCTCTATTGCTCTTGTTCAAGGAAGTAAGGATGCATTTTAAGCATGACAACAACAAGAAAAGGTTAGTCATGTTTTTATCTCGTGATGTCTTTCTCAGTGTCACTGTTTAATACGAAGCAGACACAGTATAACAAATGCCAGTGAGTCCGAGTGGACCTCAGGAGCTATGCCCCTCTCCCCCCTAAAATAGGCCAAACGACACCACTGATTTTCACATTCATAACGGACATGTGAGGCAAACCCCTACTTTTAGGTGGCCTGCAATTAAAATGAGTTTGACACCCATGCATCGCAATGCCAGTGCAACCCATTTGTCAAGCACACTAATGGTAATGATGTACTCATGGGACAAGATGTTCTTGTCAAGGCTGGGGTTTGTAATTGACATGAACGGTTTGCTGCAGGCATCCTTTAATTTTGTGTGCAGTAGTCAGGTCATTTGACAGCAAAAATAGGAGGTAAAGACCCACATCAGCCTTTAGAAATAGATTTTAGGTTCAAAGTGTTCTATGGCTCAGTGTTTGGTTCTTAAATTAAAGGTGTGTGTGTGTGTGTGTGTGTGTGTGTGTGTGTGTGTGTGTGTGTGTGTGTGTGTGTGTGTGTGTGTGTGTGTGTGTGTGAACAATGTCCTTCTAAGTATTCCTCCACGTCCCTGTCTGCTGGCCGGAGTACAGCAGTTGGCTGAGCTCTGGGACTTTATTGGAAAAATTAGTGTTCGCAGTGCGGTAAGGCGTGTGTGTGTGTGTGTGTGTGTGTGTGTGCGTGTATGTGTGTGTGTGTGTATGTGTGTGTGTGTGTATGTGTGTGTGTGTGTATGTGTGTGTGTGTGTATGTGTGTGTGTGTGTAGTGGATGGTGGGTGCAGAGTTACTGACAGGGAAATTTACTCACTGACCCTTGAGAGATGTTCCTCGGTTACGTTGTGGCTGTTGAAAAACTAATCCTCGCAGTAAATCATGACATTATACATCCACACAGCTAAAATTATCCCGTGAAAGTCAGGCAGAAAATTGGAGCAGGGTTTGGCTGCATTCTAACAAAGTGCTAGCAATCCAGGAGCAGGCAAATACCCACACAAACATAGTTCTATCACACTGGCAGCTTCACGCAGCTCTCTGACAATGTCCACACATTGCAATTTCAATTTGCACGCCCTAAATTTATTACACCAAATGCAGGTATTTTAAGTAGGCCAAAATTGTTTTTTATTATTTTTAACCCGGTAATTGCAAGGCAAATGCTCCTAATTGAAACCGCAACCTCTGAAATAAACAAGACTGAAAAATGAAAGTGGTGATTATGGTTTCCCTGGGCCTGTTGTAGAATTTGTGAAGTTGCTGCCAAGAACGTTTTCATGTCACTGTATCAAGCTGCTGCCCATTCTAGACAAACTGACTCATTCATCACAACACTGGCCTCAATGGAGGACACAAGATGGTTTAGCAAAGGAGAGATGCTAAATCTATCACCCCTATTATTTGTCCCCCAACGGGATGTTCCGTTGTGTGTGCCCTCCACAATTACTACTACCCATGTGATGAATCGTGGGAAAAGTAATGCATCAGACAAATCATATCTATCAGTCCACCATCTCCCCTCCCCACCCCCGTCCTAAGAAAACAGGCAAGTAGTCATTTTGCAAGCACAAGAAATGCACAAATGTCATGACAACATACAACAAAGGTTTTAAGTAGTTTATTTCTGGTGATGTTACATGTCTGCAATGTGATTTGCTGTGGGGCAGAAGCCGCTAACGGCAGTCTCTGACCTCTCCCTCTTTTGGTTTCCCATACGTTGCCTTCGCTTACAAGAAAAAAAAAAAGCAATGTTACAATTACATTTAATGATTACATTTTAAGTGCTATTAAGGAGGACAAGTCTAGTTTGCTATCTATCTATCTATCTATCTATCTATCTATCTATCTATCTATCTAGATAGATAGATATATATGTATAGACATATATATTAGAGCTGTCAGTTTAGCACGTTTTTATTGGCATTAATTTAAATGAATTTTAACGGGATTAAATTTTTTCTCGCGAGATTAACGCGGCAGACGTCACAGCGGATGTTACGTTGCGCTATAAATAAACCAGAAACAAAACAACAAGCTCGCTGCACATGTCCACGCACGTTTGTTTTGCCAGCCACGGCAGCGTGAGACACCGAAAACGGATACTTTAAGAGTTTATGAATGGAAAGTTTACTTTTAAAAAGTTGCCAGATTGTTCCACTGACAAGACCAAAGTTACCTGTATGATTTGCAGTCGTAAACTGAGCTATCATCACAGCACGTCGAGTCTGAAATACCACTGAATGGCCAAGCACACAGCTGGTGTGAGTACTCAGACAGACAGCTATGGATAATTTCAAAGCGAAGAAAATGGATAACACGACGAAGAACTGCTGAATTGCTGAATCCATAGCTAAATGTATGGCTACTGCATGCAAGCCTGTCAACATTGTCCACAGCTCGACTCAAGCTGAAACTGACGCGATTGTTACTTGTTTGGAACTATTTTGTGTGGAAGGTTACAGTGTTCCGTGGCCATATAAATAAAGCGGGTGGAGCTTCTCTGTGTTCGTCTGACAGCGACGGTGCGCTGAGGCACCTCAAAATTTCAGCGGTGCAGTGGTCGCGACCTAGCAAACACACTGAAAATAAAACGTCTCCAGTGTTGTCATCTAACCA
>NW_017805993.1:105169-146817 GCF_001891065.2 Hippocampus comes
TATATATATATATATATCACTAAAGCTGCCCACCTTTCAGTTTGTAATATTATTGTTGAACTCTACAAATTAAAAGTCTTTTGTCCTTACAGAATGGTCATTTAAAGAACATTTGTACAGAAAGAGTTTAAAAGTTTTACAATGCTGAAATGATGCTGTGATTTTAATTTGTAAAATACAATGTAACCTCTAAGGTTGAACAGAGTCCGGTCATCCTCTGCAGTTTAATAAATAGGTAAGCTTGCTAAAGGCGACTTCATGGACCCCTCCCCCCACCCCACACTCCTCCGTTTTTGTCTTCAATATTTTATCCAATTTATAAAAGCTTCCAGAGAGAAACCATCAAGTAGTGGCATTTATGCACTGTTTAACAGGTGTGTATCCTCAACAGAATTAAAAAAAAACCTGCATTTGTTATGACGCGTCACAAGTCATTTCCATGCTTGTCACATTGCATACTTTTTACACTTACAAGCAACACTTATCGAAACAGTGGTGTTGTTTCTAGCCATGTACTAAATCATTACTTTTGGGATTACATTATTAGGTTCGGATTTAATGTTATTTTAGCCCCGCCTGGGAAAAAATACGGCCTGGGAGGTGTGTGCGTGTGTGTGTGTGTGTGTGTGTGTGTGTGTGTGTGTGTGTGTGTGTGTGTGGGGGGGGGGCATATCTGGCCTGTGTCTGCAGTGTTACCAATTTAGCAACATTTTTGCTATATTTAACGACATTTCTGACCACTATAGTATTTACTTTTCCAAAAAAGAGACTAGCAAAATTAACAAGAGGTCCGAATGCTAGCAACATTATTTCCTGCCTGGTGGAGGGAAGAGGGGCAAGATTTGACTGATAATACTGTACGTGGGCGGCCCGGTGGGCCAGTGGTTAGCGCGTCGACCTCACAGTGCAGAGGTACCGGGTTCGATTCCAGCTCCGGCCTTCCTGTGTAGAATTTGCATGTTCTCCCCGTGCCTGCGTGGGTTTGGTCCGGGTCCTCCGGTTTCCTCCTACATTCCAAAAGGCTGATAGAACACTCCAAAGTGTCCCGAGGTGTGAGTGTGAGTATGAGTGCCGATGGTTGTTCGTCTCCTTGTGCCCTGGGATTGGCTGGCAACCGGGTCAGAGTGTGCCCTGCCTACTGCCCCAAGACAGCCGGGATAGGCGCCAGCACGCCCCACGACCCTTGTGAGGATAAAGAGGATCAGAAAATGGATGAATTAATGGAATACCTTTTGCAAATCTACTGTTTCATATACATACTGTACATATTGGGAGTAATATAAGTCATCGCTGTTTTATTAATATTTTAAATTAATTTAATCACAATAATAATAAACAATTAATGTTTAAATTAATATTTATTCCATTCCCTATGTTTTTGTGATTTTATGTCCTGTTTTTTTTTTTTTTTATATATAATATCTCGCTTACAAATTTTTACATTGTGTTTTCTTATTGTCTGTACAGTGTCCTTGGGTGGCATGAAAGGCGCTTTTAAATAAAATGCATTATTATTATTATTATTATTATTTTTATACAACTTTGTCAATATTATTATACCTAAATAAGTATGCACAAAACTAATTTTGTGCGTACTTATTTAGGTATAGTTTTATAATTTTCCAAGCATGAAAATGGCATTTTAATGACCGCTTATAATTTTGTTTCACATTTCATCCATTCATCCATCCATTTTCCATTCCGCTTATCCTCACGAGTTGTCGCGGGTGGGCTGGAGCCTATCCCAGCCGTCTTCGAGCAGTTGGCGGGGGACACCCTGAACTGGTTGCCAACCAATCGCAAGGCAGACATTGACATACAACCATTTGCACTCACAATCACATTTAGGGACAATTTACAGTGTTGCATTGTTTCAAATTTGTATTTCATAATTATTACTTCATGCAATATCTACACACACACACACACAAGGTCCGAGTCCACTGTTGCCCATTTCAGGTTTGGAGTGCCGCAAGGTTCTATTCTTGGACCTTTCATATCAATCCTCTGAAAACATGGCTCCTCATTTCATTTTTATGAGAATGATATGCACATTCCCATGTGTTGAGGAAATAAAATACCGGTATATTCTTCTTTTGCATAATCAAAAGACCGAGGTCATGGTGACCTCGGTGCTCTGACGCAATACTTGAACCCCACAGAAACCAATTTGGGAGTGAGACTGGATGATGATTTATAACTCCATGCTCAGATTAGCTCAGGTATCAAATTACACGTTTTTTTTTTCTCCCATGTAAACTGGCCAAAGCTAAACCAGTCCTCTCTTGGCATCACATTGAGATTTTAATTCATGCTTTTATCACAAATCATTTAGACTACGTCAATACGCTTTATGTTGGTCTCAACCAGATGTCTGATAGTAGCCGGGTCAGGTGTGTTACGTGACATTAGTCACTGCTAGAATGAAGGGAAAGATTTATAAGACAGTGTTATTCCCAACCACGATGTATGGCTCAGAGACAGTGGCGTCGAAGAAACGCGGGAGGTGGCGGTGATGATGTTCAAAATATCTTTCAGAGTAGGATAGGATTCGATATGAGCTAGCCAAGGTTAGATATTTTGGAGACGAAGTTAGAGTCACCATGCTTAAGTGGGTTGGACATGTTCAGAAGAGAGCGAGTTAGTATATTGGTCGAAGGAACTTGAGGAAGACCTAAAGAAGATTGTAAATGTCATGAGGGAAGATATAATAGCAGTTTGTTTCAGAGAGGAAGATGTAGAACGTAGCCTGAGATGGAAAAGGGTGATGCGCTGTGGCAAAAAATAAAATAAAAGAAGAATCCTGTGTTGGGACAAGCTGTGCACAGCAATAGCTGAATTTGTGCCTTTCAGTGCCGTGGCCTCGTGTGTGATGTCAGAAGCATTGTCGTCTGATTCAGGTTCTGTACATGAGTTTTGGCTCACTGTCGATTCTTGTGAGTGTTTTCATTGTGTACTTTGTTTTAAGTGTTCGTTCCATCAAATAACGGACTGAAAGTGCCGTTGCACTCCTTTTTTTAAAAGATAAATTACAGAATCTAATTGTTAGCTAGCTGACATTAGCTTTAGCTGCCTCTCAATTTATGTTGACTAAGATAATCCAGCTGCTCGTTATGGGGAAAAAAAAAGCGATCACAATAAATCAAAATCAATAAATCCACATTATTTATGCATTACTTTACCCAAATAAAAAACATGTATTATACTGCCCTGTCCGCCACGCTATTAAAAAGATTATTTCCATCTTGGCTGAGCTATTTTATTGGGCTGTCATAAAATTTCCCCACATTTTTCGTCAGGGCACTTCGACTCATTACCGCCCCCCCCCCCGCCTCCTTTAAGGATGACAAATAGAGTGAGAAACAAACCTTCACTCACTATTGAACAGCAATAGATGTCCAGACAAAAGTGCTAATGAAAACCTTGATCGCTTTGAACAGCGAAAGCATTTGAAGACATCTCTCATTTAGAGATAACGTGCAAATAGAGAACCGTAATACGGTGATGATTTACACACTGTCCTGTTGCCAAAATATCACAATATTTGTCGAGCTCATGCAGCACCAATTAATGCCCTGTCTAGTTAATTGCGGTGGAAATGCTAACCAAATCAGCAATTGAAAAACACAAAGTTTAACCTCTTTTTTTTATTCTTCACTATTAGTCAATCTTTGCAGTCCACAGGACCGTGAAGATCCTCAGAAGTGTGAATGACACCAGGCTATTTTCTCCAGATTGAATTCTCTATGCTCGTTGTCTACTTGCTGCATAGTCACTCAACACAGGAATTGAAGTGTAATCTGATTCATACGAATTAGGGGTGTCCCGCTACAACTTTTTTGCTTCAGATACGATACCGACATTGCAGCCGAGAGTACTGTAGATACTGATCTCCATCCGATAGCATATCTGCAGGAATCATACATGCTTTTATTTATTTTGTATGAAATGTTCAAAAAGACTTGATGAAGTGATAATATTCAAAGAGCTGTAGTCAGAACTCCTTTATTCCAAACACAAATTCAACCCCAAACCTGAGAAAATACTGCACTTGAATAAATAAAAGGACCCTGAGAAATAACTCAAAGTAAAAAAAAAAAAACAAGTCATACTCTTTGAAATGCAAAATAACAAATCAAGCTTAATTCAGTAGACGCAGAATGATTTTTTTTTTTTAACTTTCAGTGTATGTTGGGAACGGAGTCTGTAATGGACTGCTTGTATCCATGCAATCCATCCATCTGATCCGCTGACCCTCACGAGTTGTCGCGGACGTGCTGGAACCTATCCCAGCTGTCTTTGGGCTCCAGGTGGTGTACACCCTGAACTGCTTGCCAGCGAATTGCAGGGCACACATGGACAAACAACCATTCGTGCTCATAATCACACCTAGGAACAATTTAGAGTGTTTCATCAACCCCCGTGCATGTTTTTGAAATGTGCAAGAAAACCGGAGTACCCAAAGAAAACCCACTCACGGGGAGAGTATGCAAATTCCACACAGGAAAGCCGAAGCTCAGATTGGGACAAGCCTAATGTGTATGCAAATATCAGACATTTGCAAGGAACAGGATATCAAACTGTTTCCCAAAGCTACTGTAATTCCCCATGCATGTTTTAAACTTGAAGTCGTACACATTGTAAATGTTTACAATACTCTGATTTATTACATTAAAACTACCACCATTTGAGTCCTGTCAAGAAACCACCGGATTCAGGAACATTTGCAACATAAAGAATCCAGTTGGCATGGTGGCAAATGTACGTGCCATTCAAACTTAAAGTGCTTTGACAGCAAACATAAGAAGCCAAGACTTTGGTTTCTCAGACATGTTTGTTGTCACTTGAGGTTTTGAAACACTGTTTTAGCTCAGTGAAGAGTGGAAAATTTATCATGAGCTCACATAGAGAAGACTTCAATTCATAATATGCAGTGCAGATTGTTTCTGTTCATCTCTGTGGGATTTTCGATTCTTCAGAGTTGCACTAAGTACAGTACTTGTACTGTGTAGCCAGGACAGAAGCTATCAACCTCTCAGTAGTAGCATTTTTTTTTCCCCTTCCAATTTTTGTCATTATGTCACAGATGGCAGTGAACAGCTATGTGCTGTACACTTTACTTCTGTTCCAAATGACTTGCATGCTGTCCATAAAGCATTTTCTAAAAAAAAAAAAAAAAAAAAAAAAAAATGACATAAGAGGTAAGACTCAGACATTTGGTTCCACTCTTTTTAAGGCCTGAGTCATTGTAGCATTCAGACTGGAAAAACACAGGGATGCTTCTTCGTGTCAAACTATTTTCCTGGACTGTTTTGCCTTCCAAGGAGCAACAAAGTAAAGCGTAAACAGTTACTTTCACATTTTCTTCAGCCTTTATACAACATACATCCTCCCCATCCTTTCTCACTGTCCACCAGGATGGACAAAGAGATTAGCGAGACATCCATCATGACGATCGGATGTGACCTGAGAGCTCAGGTTCAGGTGTGACATGATGAATGGATAGAGGTAGTGTTGGACCTCAGTGAGTAAGGGATGGGAAAGGATTGAGTGTGTACAAGGCCTGTCCTCAATCTGAACTTCAGTTAATCAATTAACTCCATTATGTTTATCTGGGATGCACTCCATGTTCCTGTTGGCTGTGAGTCCACATAGAAACCCTGAAGATGAGCCAGCACTAGGGACACAAGGATGAGTTCATTTCCTGCCCATCGGTGAATTGGTTCATCAAATAGGAAGCGCGTGGCTATCCGTCCTCGTGTGAGCTCACATCTACTTCTGCACGTCCCTGAACTGCAATGACGTGTTTTTGTACTAAGACCACTTTGAGATCTAAAGCAGAAATACTTCATTGAAGATTTGATCAGTGACCATCCAGTGAATTTTTCTTTGGGCTTTCTTTTGCCAAGACATTATTGGGGCCTAGCTTCCCCTTGTTTTATAAAATTTAAAACCAGAGCACTGGAGGAAACACCCAAACACACAGAAGTGATTATTTTTACATCCAAATACACGATAAAGACAATCTTGCGTCCACCACATCCAAGTAAGTGTTAAAATCTGCAGATTAAATATGAACTGAACAAAAGCAACATGCTTTTTGTCGATGTGTGTACGCCTGTGCCTCCGGGTGGGTAGTTTAGAGGTGTGCGCCTGCAACTACAGAACCCTAGAGTTTAGGGCCCAGGCCTATTGCCTGGACTTGGCAAACACATGAAGACCATTTCAATGACCCAGAGCTGTGACTAAAAATAACCTGGCAAAAAGTCTAAGAACTGACTTGGCATGAATGGCAAGGAGTGACTTACTCCTGCGATATGTCATGACACCTACACATCCAGTTGGATTACAGCGTGTGCAAATGAGTGCCAGCTGTGTGGCCTTTAGGTTTGCTGTGAGCAGAAAACAGTGTCCAAAGATTAAGACAAAGGTTCTTGTCATCCAGGTCTTCCACTTTATGGTACCTATAAAGATCTGAATGAAGCATAATGTGAACGTGACATGTTCAAGGGGATTTGAACATTCTGACAAATATTTGGAAGACAGATCTTCTGTAGCACTGTTAGTTTGGTCAAGATGTCACTGTGTTTGTTAGTGTTCCAGGCAATTGTAATGCCAGTTGTTAAGGGTCCTTGGTCTTTGGACACCTGGTAGTAAGTGTTATTGGCTGTCAATACTGAAAAATCTGAATTGATCGTGAGTGAAATGCGTGTCCGTAGGTACTTTGTTATGTTCTCTGACTCTACACTAGGTGGCAGTGTTGCCGTTAAAATACTGTTGAGATGAAAAAGTTTGTGCTATTAAGAAAGTACAGTATTTGGCTACACTTTGGCCTTGCGTCCCGACACCACATACTTAACTCGGTTAGGGACGATAAAAGGGACGGACGAAAACCCACTTCCGTCCTTACTTAGTCCATCCTTTAAAAAAAAAATCCTCTTCCTGAAAACCCACTTCCGTCCTGAGTTAGTCCATCCTTTAAAAAAAAATCCTCTTCCCAGTGAGGGAATGCAAATCTTTGAGTTGTACACATACTGACTTTTAATATTTTGACAGATTTTTTTAAATGTGAGAGACCCTGAACATCATGGTGACAAAATCAACATGTGTGCTGACTGCACTTTCAGTGTGTGGTGCACTTGGGATGACCAACAAAGCACACCACACACAATGACATCTTCACTGAAAATTGTCCACTACACCAAACCAGATGTCTGGCACAGGACCAAGCCTGTCCTGTGAGAGGGCATCCAGACTGCCGGAAAATGCAAAGCAGAAGAAAGAGTAGCTGTAGAAGAAATGACAGAAACTAGGCTAACTGTTAGTATACTGTGGTTGGTTACAAACTTTGTAATTTTTTTTACTGTGGTGAATGACTTGGGAAAATCTATTGCATCCTCCTGGTGACCAAAAGTAGACTAGATTTTTGACTAGCTAAAAGCAGGTCGGGGCGGGAGGTGTTCCAGTGGTCAGCATGGTGACCTCACAGTGCAGAGCTACCCGGGTTGAATTCCAGCTCCGGCCTCCCTGTGTGGAGTTTGCATGTTCTTCCCGGGCCTGCCTGGGTTTTCTCCGGGTACTCCGGTTTCCTCCCATATTCCAAAAACATTCATGGCAGGCTGATTGAACACTCTAAATTGTCCCTAGGTGTGAGTGTGAGCGGGGATGGGTGTTTGTCTCTGTGTGCCCTGCGATTGGCTGGCAACCGGTTCAGGGTTTCCCCCGCCTACTGCCCGAAGACGGCTGGGATAGGCTCCAGCACCCCCTGCGACTCTTGTGAGGATAAAGTGGGTCGGAAAATGAATGGATGGATGGATAAAAGCAGGTCAAAGTTGTGGCACAAGTGGTTCAACACGATTTTGATGGATTTCATCGATGCGTAGGCAGAGCATTCTGAGCTCCATGGATGCGTGTGCTGCATGTCATCATATTTCATTTATAAATATGACAATGGCGTGTGACAATCCCTCTGAATCAATGTAGAAATCAAGTAATTAAATGAGTTATCATCATCATTTGGCCCGATTTGGATCAATAAAGGAGCCCATTTGTGTTGTCATTGGAGAGCTCAGCAAAGGAATCACCTTTCCGCAAAACGTGTCCTCAAATGCACCTTACTATTTCATAACCTATCACAGTCACAGTCCAGAGGAGTAAATCTGTTTTCAAGCTACTTTGAAAAAAAGAACCATATTAGGGTCTCACACGAATCCCTGGAATTCAGTGCCGACTTTTGAAGAACCATCAATTCTGCAACATGTATATTTAGGCAATGTTCCACAATATTTCGGAGAACTAAATTATGTTCCTGGAATGTTACAGTGAAAAAGTTACATTGTAATTTAAACCAGTGTGAGGTTTGGCCAATAAATGAGGTTTATTGCCTTGCCTTTCAAGGAAATGCGGTCATTAAACTCATCACTGCCTCTGCATGCTCACTCATAGAGCCGATGTGATAATAAAACTTTTTACTCTATGATGACAAAAAAATTAAAAAAAATTGGTGGCTCTTTGAATTACAGACCCTTCACATGTTGCTCCACAAATTCGCTGTTTATTTTAGTACTGTGTTCACTGGTCTGTAATATATTAGCTTGAATCACTCTGCTCTTGTGTGTGTGTGAAAGCCACATCTGAACCAGCTGGTTTGTCATGAACGGCCGTGAGGAATAAGAGCTAATGCTGTGGCTTGGGAATCTTCCTATACAAACACGCACTCCTTTTACGATATGACAGCCAAAACCACCGCTTGGACCTGGTCTGTTTTATACTTAGACAGGTTGCAGGGGACCCCTGCTGGGTTTACTGACAGTCTTGTCTGGCATGTTTCCATCCATAGCTCCCATAGCTACCTGTGAGTGGGTACCGTAAATCAATCAATCATTCAGCACAACCTAATTATAATAACACCTGTCATTTGGATAAGTACAGTGTAAAAGGATTCACAGATGATTGGCCACCAGGGCATTTTTTTTTAAATCTTTAAAAAAAATGTGAGATTTGTAAACTGTTGAAAGACGATAACTTTAACATGCCAGCTAGTTCTTAAAAACCAATCTGAAGGCTGGCCTTCAACATGGTTGTTTCAGTATGTGTTCTCTCCTACTCTTAGTAGGCACTTTGAAGTGATCTGAAATCTGCATTTACATATCATTCCATACAGAGATAAAATGTGGACATATCTTTTCTTGCCATTTGCTTTGAGTGAAACTGTCAGTCCAATCACCTAATAATGCAAACCGAAAGGTCTCATTCACACTCTCCCAGAGTATCATTGTGATACTGCTTGTAGTAAGGAAGCATTAGCTTTTCCTGAATATGGTTTTGTGAAAAGCTGCAAAAATATACTGATACGTATGAAGCAGTCCCACATAGACAGTTGAAACATGTTTTGCATTGGTTGGCGTTGCTTAAGTACCCCGCAATGTTTGCATTCTGAGTGCCCTTTGAGTTAACCGACTGTGGTACATGACAAATCACATTGTTGTCCCTGGGTTGGGATTTCTCTTGCCACTTGCTTTGTGAAATCGATGCATCCATTTTCTGATCCACTTATCCTCACAAGGGTCGCAGGGCATGCTGGAGCCTATCCCAGCCGTCTTCGGGCAGAAGGTGCGAGACACCCTGAACCGGTTGCCAGCCAATCGCAGGGCACACAGAGACGAACAACCAACCACGCTCACACTCACACCTAGGGGCAATTTAGAGTGTCCAATCAGCCTGCCATGGATGTTTTTGGAATGTGGGAGGTAACCGGAATACCCGGAGAAAACCCACGAAGGCCCGGGAGAACATGAAAACTCCACACAGGGAGGCCGGAGCTGGAATTGAACCCGGTACCTCTTGCACTGTGAGGTCGTCGCTCTAACCGCTGGACCACTGGGCCGCGTTTTGTGAAATCGAAATCTGAATCCCCAAAATAGAATTGTAAGGAAAAATATCCAAGTTTTGATGAAACAAAACAAATGCTTTTGTTTGTGTCAGTAACAGTGATTGGATGTCTGTGCAGCATACAGTTTCCCCCTTTCCACTGTGTAATGTGTAATTTGACACATTTCAGGTGTGACAGTGGAGATGGGATTTATTGGCCTGTATATTTCCGACAGAGCTCACCAAATCAGGCCGTTTCCTTAAATGTGTCCATGCTGCTGATGCTCCTTTTTCCAGGAACATATTTAGTTGCATGACATGGTCAGCATAACAGCGGCGATTAATTTCACAGCAAAGGGGCACGGGCAGTGAATATTGGATCTTCAACTTCACACTCACGTAGCTGCTGGCAGCCGTTACACCTGTGACGCTACATCAGAAGCTGGCAGATTCTCAGGTCACCCTCTACCCCCATCGCGCATCAGTACATTACGCACGCGATGATGAGCCGGAAAAAGCAGTGAAAATGCCAGCTTAGCCAGTGAAAATACCTAAGAGCTCTATCCTGTCAACAGCTGCGGTCGGGTGGTTGTCAACATTGCAGCAACAACCCAACACTCCAGGTTCTTAATGCTACGGGTTTCAACTTCAGAGCTTCAACTGTAGACTAAATCATATACAATTCGGGGAGTCCTCGGTTTCGAATGGAGTTCTGGTCATATGATGGTGATGTAACCCAAATGTGTACGTTAGTAGGAACACAATTAATAAATCAGAGACTAATGCAGTCGTAAAGTTATTGGAGCTCTCCAGTGTAAGCTTCCTGAAGTTTTCCTTTAACTCCTCCATAGATGTCTCCGTGTACGTCCTTGTTATGCTATTGGCAAGGCGGTAAAAGAGTCTCTCAGCTGTGGTCCTTTCCATCTTCAAATCATCAAGTGACTTTTCCATTTTTTTTTCCTTCAGCTGACAGACAGTAGGCTTTATCCTCCAGGCCCCTAGGTGGCGTATCATCCCCCCTTGGTTGTGGCCATAAGCGGAGACTTTGATGGTCACAGCCAGTTTTTCACTGGCAAGTGGATTTTCAACATCAGTGGTACCTCTACTTACGAACGTCTCTGTTAGAATAAACCAGCATTAACCTAACAGTCTCTTCATACAAAATGTTCAAGTTACAAAACGCCTCTACAGGAAAATATTGCCTCTTGTTACGAAAGAAGTTTCAAGATGCGAAAGGTCAAAATACAGTATGGTCTGTTAGTTGCAGCTCCGAGTTTCCTGAACGCAACATACTTACAGCTGCTCTGCCATTGGCTATTACCTAGCATCTTCCTGGCATCCCATTGGCCAAGAGGGACCGAATGTGTCTATGTGGGGAGATAGCTAGATCTGTGTCTATGCAGCGTCCTCGTCATTCACCCCTCGGGCTATGAGGCGTTCCGATAGTTTTACGTAAATGTGAATCACCCAGAAAAATTGTTCAGCAGTCGGGCGATCGCTCACTATGCTGATGTTTGCCTTGGACATTTTCGAAGAATTGTTAAAAGCTGACAAAAGCAAATATCCTTGGATCAGTTCTTCACAAAATGCCAGGCAAAAACCACTTCTGAGAGAGAACATGGACTAAAGAAGGCAAAAAACGCAGTTCATTTAAATGATCATCATTTTTATTCTTTTTTGTTTTTTGCATGAGACACAATTCTCATTTATTGTGCAATAATCTAATTGTAACATGTATTTGTTACATATTTCGATGCATTTTTATGCTTTAGAAAACATTTTGGGTTTGGAACGGATTAGGGCATTTACATGGAAAACACGTCTCTACTTACAATAATCTAGAAAAGAAATTTCTTCCAGAACCAATTAGTTTCATAAGTAGAGGTACCACTGTACATGGGTTTCCCATACTTGAAAAGGGAAGGATTTGACCAGACTCAGGATTTCACTCGGTTTGTGGATTTCAGAGTCACTTTATCAGACAAATAACTACGGGCCGAAGAAACAAGTCTCTTTGTACATTCATTTATATATCAAGTCAAACTTTAGTTCGGCGCGCAGCTCTATCACAAAACTTAACTCTTTTAAAAAGGCCAACCGTAACATTTCAAGCCAACGGTAAACTAAGTATGCATCATAATGGGAAGACTATGGGGAGAATGTTTGGAATCTGTAACATGCAGTGCATAAAACCCAAGACTTCTCTGTTCATTCTTGACAAATGTAAATATCTCAAAGAGGCAAATGGAATCTGTGGAGGAGATGTAAACTATGGGAATGAGAGAAGGACTGGGAGTTGGAATTGATGGAAGAAGGCCTCAGGCACAGAAAGTAGTTTACACAGCATATGCACGGGTGAAATTAGCACGCACACACGCACGCACGCACACACACACACACACACACACACACACACACACACACACACACACACACACACACACGCACACACACCCGCAGCGCATCCTTTCCACCAATCCAGGAGTAGGAATGCAAGTCCAGTAAATATCTAGAAGGAGAGAGATGACAGATTGGAGTAGTGAACACAATAATTACCACATACTTCCCACCACTGTGCATGTCTGCAAAATCCACAGCTCCTCGGGCCAACTTCCTTTAAGTGGGTCCAACGGAGCTCACACATCTACAGTATGGCTCCCTAAAAGCTTTACATTACATTCAAATTTACATCTAAACCCCAAGAAGTAGTAAAATGGCTAACAGCTGAAGACCTACTGCACTTGTTTAAGAGGAAGCAAATTATGTGATTCATCCCAGGTCAGACTAAAGAGATACCTCGTCTATGTACTGCAGCATGGGGAACAGAAGGGGTCTCGTGTCACCCAACTCACGGTCACAGGCTCCACGAGGACAGCGCAAGGCACGGGCGCATCTCCTAATGACTCAACTTCAATTCTCAAGCATTCAGCTCCCATCCAACCCACAGGTATGACCATGAATGCTGCAAATGCCAAGACAGTGTAATCATCAGATTGGATTCTGCAACCATGACGATAAGTGGCGCCCAGCGTCCTGAAAACTAAGCTGCATCTCTCTGGCTCTTAAAAATGTCTTGATCAGCCTTGTGGCCTTTCCAGCTCAATTGCTGACAGCCAAGTCTATTGCCAAGGAAGACTTGTTGCAGCAGAGCTTCGAATGTTTACACCCAACCTTAAAGTCAAGATGATATTTGAGGTTTTCAACAAAGTCGGCTTTGTTAAACCAAGAATCGGTTTAAAAGATTTAGACTAATGGGAATTTACTATATTCAAATATTTTCCTCATAAATTAACAACTCAAATGCAAAGCAAGGCAAAATAACAAGGCCAGAGTGTTGCCAAACATTCTATTTGCATAACAGGCTATTTCATCTCAACAGCATTTTTATAGCAACACTGCCACCTACAATTAAACGCAACAATTCCGTATCAATCCAGTGAGTTTTTGCTTGATGATACATCTCCAATTTGTATATGTAATGTAAATGTTGTCTATGATAATAGTTGCTTGTGGTTGTCGCAAAAGGCGCCAATCAAGATGGGATCGGCAGTGCTAAATGTATGGAGAAAAGTGCTCTCTAGTCTGCAGGTATTAATTGCCTCTCCACCCCCATGCCTCACTCCCACGGCGACATGCACGGACACTTTTTTTTTTTTCGGGGGACAGACTGGGACGGAAGCGCTTTAAAAGGATGAGGACGGAAAGGCAGGTCGCGGATGGAGGACGGACCGGCAAAATAGGGTAAAGTGGCCAGCTCTGGTTAAAAGCTTGATCCCCACCTCGTTCCATTAGAAATGCAATTGTTGGTATTACATTCACTTGCATTGAATTTCACTGCTTGTCTTTTTTTTTTTTTTTTCTGTCTCGTGGTTGACGAGCAGTGGTGAGGTGAGAGAAGGTAGACTTCCAATTCTGTAAGACAGGACCACAAACAGCTTTCAAAAATGCTTCTGTCAGATGTTATAAATTTCCGATGCGGACCTAATGAAGGGGCCCTGTATGCCATCTTTAATAAAGGGTCCTTTTATCCCCAGAGCTCCTCAGAGAGGTCTGGTGAAGGGCTATGTGCTAAAAATAAATACACATACATATGCATTTTTGGGGAGTTTGTCCACTTGGACACTGCAAATTCACATGCATCTCAGATGCTTTAACATGACTGTTGACAAATCAAAAAGAGAGCACTTATGTTCAAATTATTCAATACGTTATAACAGCAATGCTATAAAAACAGGCGTGTTTTCCGGACAGCTTTGGGAGGAGGCTGGGAATTTGTTGGTCAGCCTTCGAGGTCTTAAATTCATCACCACACTGTGTCACTTGATGTATTGTCAAAATAGTTAGACTTAATCAGTGTGATTTCCCTCAGGAGCAAAACACTCTTTGTTCATATCCAAAGGGTTACAGTGTCTTAGTGTTACAGTCTGTGTCGCCATCTCGTCCTGCAATGAGGAGCCTGTCAAAACATTTTACCTTTACTGCATTTTTAAGGAAATTGAGCTATTTTCCTCCTTAAGATTGCCATGATTAATAGTCAAATTATAGCTTGCGGTCATTATTGTGAATGGGGATGATCAGTGGAGAATTCCAAAGTCAAGTAGCAGCTATTTACAGTGCAATGCTGAAGAAAAAAAAAAAAAAATCCCCACGAGCACAAGCTGCCAGACACCAAAATCACAGACATATTAAATCAGCAAATTGTGTTGAAAGATGGACCGAAACCTCAATTCATTAAAATGGTTTGAGTCAATCAAATCGGGACACAAACCGCAAGTGAATCAAGTGTTCAAATTTCATCGTCTAGCCAGTAAGGCACAACTGCATGTTCTAAGCTCTTACCAAAGTCTTGGCAGCAAGTGTTTTAATGGTCTCCTACGAGCCCACTTTAACCACCATGTGAAAGGAAAGAGCTATGTACAGATTTTTTCTCACAAAATGAGCATAAATTAGCTCATGCAAAAGTTGCATCATTGAATGGAATCTTTTTGAGCTGTTTATAATAAATCAGTGGTCATTCAGTGACACAGACGGTGGCAGGTTTCGGGACGGTCCCATAGATGACTATTAATGCAGACGCATATTTCACGACGTGACCGAACGCAGCGGAACTCTTCAGTCGTGTCACAGTGTATGCACTTCTGTTATTTGTTTTCCTGAGTTATTGACCGTTCACAATAGGTTTGGATGCCATAACAAGGGCCTTTATGGCTAATCATAATGACATTTTAAATCACACGATCTTTCCCCAACAAATGTTACATTCCCGGCTACCAAGCAAGAGCCAGTCCACTGCTGCCAAGCAAGACCGAGTAAAAGCATTTGCCCCATTCTCAAATTCCTATTTTGTTTTCCATAGTTTCTGCACTTTATTGTTTAAGATCATCTAAACCTGTAAATATCAGATAATGATAACACAAGACAACTCAAAATTCACTTTTTTCAATTGTGTTTTTAATTATTCAAGAAAAAAAATATTTGAAGCTACGAGGCTCTTTGCAAGAAAAGTAATTCCCACTAAAACCTAAGAGCAGGTTGAGCCACCCTCAAATTGGAGCAACTGAAATGAAGTCTTTTCTTCAACTTGCTATGAGTCTTTCACATCTGTGGGGAAACGTTTTGACCCATTCTTCTTTGCAGAATTTTTTAAATTCAGCAACAGTTCAGGTTTTTGCGGATGAACAACCTTTTTAAGGTCATGCTACTTGCTAATCTTGATTGAAATGCCAATCAAGATTCAAGAAAAGGCCGCGCAAAACCTTCTTTCTTTTCCACAGAAGTAGACTTTAGCTTGAGCTCATGAACTAATAACCAAACATTCTGCATCAGGATTTTCAGATAAAAGGAAGAATTCACAGTTCCATCAATCACATCAAGTCATCCAGGTTCTGGAATAGCAAAGCAGCCACAGAACTTGTTTGACAGTTGGTATGGAATTGTTATTTTTTTTGTGATGCTGTTTTACCTTTACATCAGATGTAATGAGACACACACCTTTCATATAGTTGAATTTGAATATTGGACAGGTCGCAGTTTTATAAATTGAGCGGTCAGCTCGTTGCTCCCTAGGCCATGAAGAAAGGTTAAAAAAAACATAAATTATGCCAACATGCCCATGACAAAATCGGGGTCTCTGTCAGTTCATTTCGGGGACCCCCAAATAGCCGTATTTCATATCGCCGGGTGAGGTAGTGCGGACAGAAGTTTGGACGACATGTCAAGAGCATATTGGATTGTTTGTGCATGACGTGCAAAAGACGGGAGTGCTAAGTAACATTGACAGATGTTATAGGTCGCACACAAATGCCTTCACTCCACGGCTGATGGGACCTGATGCACAGTGCGTGATCTCCGTGTGGGGTGGAGTGGTTCTGCTGACATGCAAAATTACTGCAATTTATAAGTATTTGAACCATGGGCCTCATTTCAATACGACAGTAACTAGCTTGTAGTTCTTTTGGACGATATCACAAATAAAATGACTTATTCGGATCTAACTACTGAACCGTTGATGCCCGTTGTGTCTTGTGTGACAATTATACGTATACTTATATTTGAGAGTCTTCAAGTGCCTCCACGTTTCAAGCGTTGAGGAATAGCAGCGTAGAAGAAGAGAGGAGTATTTCGGGTACAAAAGTGTGTTCCTTTGGAGCCTTTGCACATGGCCTGTCTCCATGGAAACAGAGGCCATATTTGAAGGTTGGTTGATGAAGGCTGGGTGAATTTGGACACCAGCGTGTGGTCAAGTCGTACTGGAAGTTACATCCTGTCGCAGTATTTGGCGGAAGCGGCCTATGAATTTGCACACAGCAGTTAAGCCTGTCCAAATTCGCCCCGGTTTATGCAATCCACAGAGGCGACATGAGGAGGAGCATTCCAAGAAGGACGCAGCCTGTGAATTGTCCTTCGGAACCCGCAACCTATGAATTTGGACACAGCCCAAGACTCGATAGATTTTGTGCCGTCTTGGTGCTTGGCTACCACGCTCGGGTGGACCCCGCCTCGAACCAATATATCAATCATGATGGGCTCCATCTCAGCCACGACCCGTATGAGTACAAGCCGTAGGAAAAAAAAGTTGGGTGGATAAATGTAGTTGATGTAAAAATGTGCTATGTGCTGAAGCAGTTGTTTAGGAATCCACAAATGTAAGAAGACATACGATAAAACTGTCCACTGTTTGAACTAATTGTCACAACCATTTGATCCCCTCTTTTTTTCTGTAAGGCTCCCAATGGCTCTGCATCCTATCTGCTTTTCATTTTGCCTGCCACTGTCCATCTGTGTTGATGTTGCCGGGATGAGTAATTGGAATGTGCACATGTGTTTGTACGTGCATGCACATGTTCATACGATGGGTGCTGGGGTTGCATGGTCAAAGCAGGCTTTCATCTGCTGCTGCGGCGCAGCCCCAGCTCCTTTTCACTGGCCTTACGGAAAAATCCAACGTGTTCCAACATGCACATCCCAGCGATCAATTACCCCTAAGTTTGTAACACACACATCGTAAACAACAAATATACCAAAACATTGGACAATTGAAACATCATGGCATTGTGGTTCACAAGCATCCCTGTGAGATGTCGGTTTGATCAGGACCGACTACTAATTCACGAGCCGACTAATTAACCACAGCTATTCTGAAAACATAATATGCTTTATTTATAACATGACCGGTCGAGTCTCTTGTTTGACAAACATATGTTCTTATCAAAATAACACTGAAAAGGAATTGTAAAAGACCATTATGCTACAGCTATAAAAGTTGTTTTCTGTAAACAAATGCCAGAATTTATATTGAGTGGTCTCCAAAGAACCCACATCAAACAACACATTTCAAATGGGATAAACTGCCTCCCCTCCATATTAAAGAAAAAAAAAAAAAAACGTTGCCAAGACAGTCTGAACCAGTTTCTATCTACCTACACCAGAGCACAACTGTGGGCAACATACTTCTGAGCTGATCAAGACCAGCATTGAAAGAGAAGTTCAAAATATTTAGAGAGTCCACAATACCATCCAGTTTGTCAAATCACTCCTCACATAAAATGTATGCCCTCCTACAAAATATAAATGCTTGTCAAACTAACAAACTATAGGGCCTCAAACCTTTTGGGGGCCCGCTGCTATAAGGTACTCTTGGAATGTTCAAAATTAGTTTGGCCAGACTACAATTTCCACAATTTATTTGTAAAACAATATCGCTTCTACAAATCTAATTTCTATTCAACCCAGCGTTATTTACATGATGTAGTTATTCAGTTTGGCAAGGATTAAGCTCGAGTACAGGAGCGGGAAATTTTGTTCCTGGATGTTTTATAAGTCTCCCCTGCTGCAACACATGTGATTTAAATGATCAAGACCATTATCCATCTTATGCAGAGTTTGTTGATGAGCTGATCTTTTATAAGGTGTGTTGGAGCAGGGAGACATAAAAAAACATCTAGGATATAGGGCCCTCAACGACTTGAATTGCCCAAACCTGCTCTAATGGCTATGTTTCATCCAGTGTTCTAATGACAAGGCATCAAAGGCCTTGCAGAAAAATAGTTCACCACACAGGGGGTTAGGGTTAGGGGATTATTATTAATACCCTACAGACACTACTTACTTGACTCAATATGTTTGTGTACTCTATTCATGCAGCATGGCAACTCCCAGTCAATAGTCTTGAAATGAAGGGAAAGAGGGGAAAGGAAAATCAATATTTATTTGAGATGTCCAAGGCTTTGTTGCTTCTATGGTTTCTTTTATGAATTATTATTTTGTTCAAATTGCTTTTTAGTTGCTGACCCCAATGCAATATGTTCCTCCTCACTTGCCCCACTGTGAATATTGCCAGGGACAGTCTCAGCGCGTAATCTATGAACAATAAACGTCACCTAATGCCCGTAAACTCCGATCGGTCGTCATCAAAATTTGTGTTGACATCTTGACTGATGCACACATCAAACAAACTCTGGAAATATTCCAAATATGGCTTTAATATTACTGATTTTATGGCGATAGTGTTTTCCTCTCCATAGAGGCATTCACTGCAGAAGCTTACGGTAAGTCACTTAATCAGGGAAATGCTTCATCCATAAAAAAGAAAATATTGGGCCAATTCTTTGGATATTTTTTTAGATTGATGTACTGTACATAGGTATACATACCGATGTCCACTTGCAGTGTGGTAATTAGTTATTGCATAAGCAACCTAAGTTTTTTTTTTTTTTGTGCTGTCCCATGTGCCTGTCAATCGCACTGTCCTCAGCTTTCATTATTTACAAACAAATTTTCAGACTTGTCATTCCATATGACACAACGCCACACAAAACAAATGCAGATTCACTTTGAAAAATGCGCGGGACTCTTCCAAGGCAACATTGACGCATTCTTTGTGTATGGGCCTGTGCACCTAACATTATTTTCACTCAGGCTGTGATAGGGTGTATATTTTGAATGTCTTAGTGAAAAACAACTTACCGTAACACTAATATTTCACAACACATAAATTGCTACTGTGATAAAATAAAATAAAAATTCCATCCATCCATTTTTTGAACCGCTTATCCTCGCTACTGCCTGCCTGTTTAGCTTAGCATGTAATCATGAACTGACTTTGTATTATGAACCAGTGAAAACAAATAGATAGCTAGCGTTGTCACATATCCCCATCAAGCCTTCACTACCACCACCACCCACCGACTTTTGAGCGGACTTGTCTTCCAACACAGTCTAATGATGCAGCAACAAATGTCTCTCCACTAGCACTCTTTTTCTACGTGCACTTCCCTGAATCTTGTCAATTATCCCCCATGGCTTGGCTGACCTGACTCTCAATGTGGGTCACAGGCCGCACAATCACCTGGTAATTACCAAAGAGTAAACAAGCCAAGCCAATGGAGAGCTTGTAATGATTGTCAGGCTGCCACAAAGGGCCCTTCAGCTCTAATGAGGAGTAAGTGTGTCATATTATATTACACAATTATTGGACCTGACCACCGTGATAAATATAGTATCTCTGGCTGCAATGTTATGGGATCAGGGAAAATCTGAGGGCTCATGTGTGATCGGAGTGTAACCCTGGCCCCTTCGTCTCAATAGTGTGATCTGAAATGACCTGACATAATAAGCCCAGTTCTTGAATCAGATGATTAATTGCTCACCGGTCTTTCAGCAGCTATGACACCATGTGCCACCCACCGAGTAAGTTTTGGCCTCCTGTCTCAGGCTCATTAAATGGGGCCTTTGTCTACAAGCTGGTCTCTTTTGTCCCAGCGCGCCCACCTATCAGAGAGGTCGACCCCTGTGTCTCTAGTCACGATGACATCACCTCCTCATCGAGGCGAAGGTGATGTCTCTCAGTGGGCCATCTCGTTCCCCTTATCACTCAATCACTCCTTTGTGCTAGCCAGGCCTGCGGGCTTATATGGACAGTAATGAGACTTTGCAATTTGCCAAGCGCAATATAAATCGCACAAAGCAACGGCCATAATAGCACATTGTTTTAAGCAAGTTAAGTGAGCTTCATGGGATTAGGTGCAATCACTCTTCACAAAACTGCTTCGCAGAGCGGGGACAATAAAAAACTCTCTGTTCAGTAGTCAGGTGAGTGAGTAGGCCGAATGATTACTCAATAGGGGTTTATACTTTTAGCAAACTGGAGACTAATTTGCAATTATTTTGACAGTTTTTGAACTGATGCCGTGTCCTTGCCTTTCCCAAACCTTTTCACCTCACGTCCAAAATTAGAAATGGGGTTATAATAATAATTAAAATGCTAATAATAATAATAGTCATAATGCAATAACTGAATTTATTTCTGCAATGTTTCAGAGGGTTCATTGCATGCTGTTGTCATATTAATGAATGAAATACGATGACATCCACCACACGTCCACTGAGCTCAGAATCTTTCTGCTGGCACGTTGATCAGATTGACCAGAATCTGATTCCAGTACCTGGACCAGTAGATAGACGTGGTTCCAGCACAGCGACGTGCAGTGAGGCCTATGACTGATGAGGCACTGATTCCTCTCATGTTGGATATAAAAATATTCACGCAAAATGAAAGATTAGGCGATACTGGATATCATTTTTGACCTCGATTAAAAGATTTGTTTTCAAAGCTTTTAATTGTGCTTCAGTCTGTTTCAAACTGTTCAACAATGAGATAGTAAGAAAATTTAAAATAAGATTTAGTTTGTTGTCATTGTATTTGTTTAATATCCTTTTTTAAATTAAAATTTATCTGGTCTTACTTTTTATGTTTAATATGTTGTTAAAGTCACCACTTTAAAATTACCCAACTGTCAGGCATCAGAAGTGCTTCGCTGACATTTCTTAGGAAAACAATCTGTGTCAAAATCGGTAAAGAATTTGACGAGATCTGATGAATTTATTGGAGCCAAAAACGGTCAACTCAATACAAGTGAAGGGTTTGTTCATTTATTAAGCACAATTTAAAAACGGTACAAGGAGGTGTGCGCCTCCTCAACCAAGTCTCACCTGTTTTCTGTGTATGATCATGTGACCTACGCAAGCTTAACCCTTCTCCACTCTGGCCTCATTTTCAAAATGGCCGCCCCCTGAGATGATTAAAAAGAGTTGGATTTTGCTGCTTAAGTCAAATGCCGTTAACACAATAATATTCACAATACCATGTTTAGACTGTAGGGGTCACATCGAACATATTATTGTAAATTTTTGACTTGACTTAAATAATTTGCGTATTGTCAATGGTCAGTGATAAAGGATGTGTAATTGTATTGCTCATACTATAATAAGTTCAATTCTTTTCCACATTTTTCTTCTTTACAAGGTACTCTTCTGTAGTGGCATTACAAAAAAACCACACACACACACACACACACACACACACAAAAGAAAAAGCAAAAACACTTGTGAAGTTAATCATTTAAACACTCGAAAAGCAGAAGTCTTTCAAGATTTGCTGCGGTGTCATGAACAATTACTGATCAACCTCTGATTTTTAAATGGACCTGATAGTTTTAACCAAAATAATGTGATTGAAATGCCACTTTTACCACTTTGAGGATATTCAACTTTGAAGGCTGTCCTGTGATAAAAAAATAGACTCTTTGCTGAAGTGTTTCCAAGGCAACCTCGTGCAAGACACTGGTTTGTGTAGCTTGTTCAGAGAGTGTGAACATGTTACTTCCCCTGGCATCTAAAGAAGCATCTCTTTAAATGGCTATATCCATCACATTAGTTTGGGTTTGACTATTTTTCCCCCCATGGATTGTGAATGTAGCATCAGACAGAGGTGACTCACATTAGTGGCCTGTGGTCAAATGCAACTCACTGATTGGATCGAATTGAGGGTGTGTTTACGGCGAGGGTGGGTTTCAACTGACTTCGGTTGAGCAGGAGATTCCAGTTTGTGGTTGAAGGTCTCGTGGAAACATGTAAACCCTCCCGAGACGTGTGCCATGGTGCGTTACACCCTCCGATGTGAGTTACCCAAATCCAGCAGACTTGAAATATTGCTGCATTGCAATTTCCACTCCATTCCCATCAACCTTAAGCATTTTGCGGTGCATAGACTGGAACTTATTTTTCTTTTTGCTCAAGCGAATTATGTGATGTCTATCTATTTAGAAACTCCACCATGTGATTATCATATTTAAACTTTTAAAAAAATGCATTGAATAAGAACAAATGTGTGGGTGAATGAATACCAGAATTCCTTTTTCCGCATTAAACTAAAAAATCCATCCATTTTTGATCCGTTTAACCTCAATCGGATCAATGATGGAGCCTAATCAGAGCGGTGGGACATAACTTTGGACTGTGAGGTGGATGTGCTAACAACTCGCTCACCGCGCCACCCCAAATATTAGAATGATAAGAAAATTTAAATACTGAAGTACTGAATTAAAGAACTGGCTAAAATCTTTGAGAACTCCTCGACAGCCTGACCTCCATTACAATGATAGATATGACCATAATCTATACTTACTTTTGTGATATCATAATAATGAAACGTAATTTATTATCACTGGTTTGGATGATTGATTTTTGACTGACTGGTATTTGGCTTGTGTGATGGCCCTCTTCTTTTTTAAGCAGGTGGCGTAGGCCCCTGCAAGTGCAAGTACTGTTGGCTTTCCATTTCATGTTTGTTTGGAAGTACTGTCGTATTAGTTTCTGCAGAGATTTCATGTCGCCATTTTTGGGGGTGAACGTGTATTTTAAAGCTGCTTTTTTTTCTTCCTGTTTTTTTGGGAATGCGAATAAACTGAGCAGCTGGGAAGACTGTATTCCAAAGTGTCCATCCAGCGTTGGGCCAAATATCTCAAATCCTATGTTGTATAATTGACCATCAATTTATATCTGTGGGGCCCCCTGGAGGATTGTAATCCAAGTGCACTTTGCCGACCATTCACTTTTGTTGGTACTGTAATTCTTTTCCATTTGGTAGCACTCAGGCAGCCCCCGCTCGCACTTGGGCGAGACAGGGACATGCAGGCTTACTCTATACAACACCTATAAGTAGAAAGATCGTTTCCAAGGTCACTGGAAACATTCTAAGGACTCCTTTTGCAGTCGGTGCATGAGCAGTTACCCCCATGACATCCTCAAAAAAGAAAACCTGCCCTTACCACAAACTTCAATACATTCTGTTTACATTGGATGCCCCAAAATTCCATTGTAACATGTCTTAATCACTACAAAGTCGTTTGAGCTCTATTTTAATAATTTATTCTTCCATTTTATTGTTTGTCCAGCTTGTTGCATTCAAGAACCGAGCATCAACTGCACTGCTTTTCTAACAATCGAATGCAAGTTGTAAATGTTGTGGGCTCACTGGTGTTCCAAACGTGGTTTAATCCTCCAGGATCCACCGATGTCAGTTCAGTAGTTCCGTCTCGAGCATTTTTTTAATAGCTCCACAGTTTTGTGTTAAAATGGGGGAACTTTCTGTGGCCACGCCCCTCCAAACCGCGGACGAGGATGTCGGCGTCTCTGATTGGCTGAGAGACACCGAGCGACAACACCTGCTTAACTCCTTCATCCAAATTGACACCCGCGACTCTGGGAGATATAGGCAGCATCCACGACGGCGCATGCATACACTTCAACACCGAGCCGCAGCCGCGCGGTTCCCAGATCTGAGGTGAACCCCCACGCGCCATCCCCGCAAGCTTTCCACGTATAACTGGCGGATCTTAGCGGCAGAAAGGGGCAGAGACGCGATGTTCCTTAAAGTGGCCGCAGCGCTGCTGGTTCTCTCGGTACTGGAGCAAGTGGTGGGCTCGGATAATATCGACATTTACGACACCCCGCCGGAGAAGCCCGCCGTCCCCAAAGGCCGCCTCTCCCTGCAAAATACAGGTTAGCAATAGTAGAAGTGGCTATCTAAGTGAGCTCAGTTCGACACGTGCGTACGTTTGCGTAAGTACGTGCTCGTGTCCTCGTGCGCGTGCTTCCGCGAGTCTAAGGCGGAGTGTCGGTGTCGAGTCCAGCCGATTGAACATTTGTGGACTGCTTTACACTGGAATCGGTAGTCTAGGCACACGACATACAATATCGTGATGTCTAAATAATTGTGAACGGGACTTTAATATGTTGGGAAACTATTAATGGCTTGGTCTCAGGCAAATGTTTCCCAGCCTTTATTGAGTCAAATCACGTATTATACATTAAAAAAAACATCCATAGTGAACACCAATAAATAAAAAAGGTTACCAACCGTGGATACACAGCCTAATTATGTATCTTTTACCATCTAGTAGAAGAGCATTTCATTTTTCTGCCTGCTGCTGGCAAAGATGGGCAAATGAAGCATTATTTGTGCTTTATTTATGGTCAATAATTTGCGGTGCATTGTTTACCGTGGCACACCTGATGATTTCTTATGGCATATTGGTTAGAAATCACTAACCTGAGGTAATTGATCATGCATGATGATACTTTTTGTGATTCAAAGATGGTACAACTTCCTCAAAACTCTTTGCTTTCCTTATGATCTTGCACCTGTACATTTTATGACTAGTGACTGTGGCCCCAGTCATTCAATCTTACTGGCACTTATTTTATTAGGTCTGGTTTATTAGCTGACTGTTATTATTAGAGGCTAATTTCCTTGATTAAAAACAACAATCTCCACAGCAGGTTTGAGAGTGGAAGCCCACCCCCACTCTTGCAACAGCAGCCAAGCTTGTACGATCCAAGCACATTCCCCTGATGCCAAAACAAGCACCGCCGTCAACGGCTCACTTTTCCTGCGCGCTTAAGTTCATCTAAGGCCTACAAACCTGGAATCTGCATGGCTGTTTTGCACACAAAGCAAAGCTTCAAGCTAACTTGCCCTGAATGACGCTTGACTCTGGTCCAACAGGTGTGATGCAGAACCCAAAACCTTAAGTGAAAGACTTTCAGCAGTTTCACATTCAACAGTGTTCTCGTGGTTTGTCACTGCCATTCGTGACTGGAATGAAACAGAAAAGGAATGACCAGGAGCCAATTTTCATCAAGTTTGCTCCTGTTTACATTTGTACATCGTCTCGGTTTGTTGCACGCGTGTTGCTACTCACACAATATACATGCCTGCACAGAGCTCCACCAGAAGAAATGAAGTCTGCATCTGCAATGCACCATAAAATGCTCAGCTCAAGCCATTGCAGATGGAACAGGGTGCGATAGTTTCAACTACCAAGGGAAATTAGACCTCACCCCCACTTGTGTCCTGTTTGCATTTTTTGTCTGTCAGGCAAACCAGTCACTTACATTTGAAATCAAATATTTGTATGTGATGTGTCCAGCAGCTTCACCTTCAACTCACCGCAGTTGCTACCGCCTGCAACCTGTTCTTTTTATTCCAGCTGAGATCCAGCACTGCTTGGTGAGCGCAGGCGACGTCGGCTGTGGCGTGTTTGAGTGCTTTGAGAATAACTCCTGCGAGATTCGAGGGCTACAGGAGATCTGCATGACGTTCCTGCATAATGCTGGCAAATTTGACTCTCAGGTATGACTGGGCCGTTTGCAAGAATTGTATAACCAGAGGGCAACATTCCTTAACACTGACTCGCTGCTCCAGACTCATCTGCAAATAGATTTGTTTATTTCTGTTTGTGTATGCCTCACTAGGGGATTGCTTTTGTAAATATGCACAAACTGTTTAGGTTGATGCACATAGTTAGGCCCAAGAGTTTCAACCTGGTTGGCCAAAACTCAAGCCAGTTTATGCGAGGCTTCTGAGCGTTCTGTCATAGTTTCATGCGTGCATGGTTGACTGGACCTAATGCTCTTGGCCATTTTAAAAATATTTTTGCCTTGACAAAGTGTGCCCCGTTATCCCTTTATGTGACATGATTTTGTATCTTAGTTAACTTTATATTCTAGTGTGACATTTATTACTATTTACCGTTAGTTCATGTGATGGTGTTTTCCCCGCTTCATCCTTGTTGTCATTGTAATTGTTCCCCAAATGGCTTTCTTCACTGTTATAAGCACCACCTATTACTCTGGCATTTGATGAGCAACCTGTGATGGAATGTTTGGGTGGACAGAGAATTGTAGTGTCAGTGCCATATTGGAGCTAACGTGCTTTGTTTAGCATCCCTGGCATTTGAAATGCAAAAGGCTTTGTCACACCATTAATTTACATGCCTGTGTGTTCTTTTTTTTTGTGCTTTGTTTTGTTTTTTTGCAGGGTAAATCCTTCATCAAGGATGCTCTGAAATGTATGGCCCACGGGCTTCGACACAAGTTCAGCTGTATCAGTAGGAAGTGTGTTTCCATTAAGGAGATGGTGTTCCAGCTCCAGAGAGAGTGTTATGTCAAACACAATCTGTGCTCAGCTGCGAAGGAGAATGTGGCCGTCATGGTCGAGATGATCCATTTTCAAGATCTCTTCCCTAAAGGGTAAGATAATGGACAGTGTGGATTTATATCGAGCCTGGCCTTACTAGGTTATCATTTTGCCATTCTTCCTTGTTTAGTCAAAGCATTTGACCTTTCTTTGTCCAAGCGTCGTGTAATTTATCGGCGTGTGTCTGCCTAGTCCTTATGTGGAGCTGGTGAACATTCTGCTGGGTTGCGGCGAGGAAGTGAAGGAGGCATTAACTCGTAGTGTCCGGCTTCAGTGCGAGCAGAACTGGGGAGCTTTGTGCGACAGCCTCAGTCTATGCTCCTCCCTGACGCCCTCGCCCTCGGCTGCCGAACAACGCCGCCCCTCGCCGTCTCACCCCCAGCCCGAGCACCCTCGGCACACGCGCCACGGGGACAGGGACAAAGCTGGCAAGGTTGGGCTCCACGCTCCTTCTCGCGGTCGCAATCAGGGACTGCGCCGCCAGAGTCCAGATGCCAGCGTGGCCGCGGAGCAGGAAGAGCCCTAGGCCACTGACATTAGGAGGTGAAAATTTAGGAGATTACAACACTGATAACCCTTAACACCATTTACTAGCACAATTGGACATTGTCACATGAACACACACACACACACACACACTGAGCAGAGGGAAACAAAATCCTTTTCTGTGTACTCTTTTTCACCTTCTCCAGTCATTCCAGCAGTCCCACAAGGTAAAATTGCAGGGTAATTGTGGCATAGCATGTATTTTGACGCCTGCCTATAGGCCACTTTTTTTTCTGGTTTTTTTTTTTTTTTGTTTTTTTAATGAATAATGTTTGTTATTATCGTGATTATTTCTATTTTTCGGACTGTTTTTGCTCTAATTTAGCATTTCTCTAATCATACTTACTGTAAGATTTGACTCCATTGGTATTATTTATTTTCTTCTTTCAGCAATGTTGAAATATTATTCAAATGTAAATAGGAAAAAAGTAATCTATATTTATATGAACATGTATGAATATAGTCAAATCTAGAGTCGTTACGATGCGTTTGAGGTAATATACAGTGTTTTCCTCACCATATTGCACCTGTTTCACATGATGTAGATATGTAACATACACAGTCTTGTTTGCAAGTGGAAACGTGTGTTGTAATTACAGTATATAGACACTTGATAGTGGAATACCAATTGTACAGGTTTGAAGTCCAGTTCTGGCACATATTAATTGTAGCGCATTATTACAGCCATGACGCCAGCAGAAAAAGTTTTCAAATAAACACACAAGTAATACATTCGATGAATTGATTTCAAGTCACCCAAAACTGCAAATTGTTGGCCGGTTAACAGTGCAGACGTGAGGAATATGCTAAGATGTTTCATTTAAATGTCGACAAATTCACATCATTCATTGAGCAGAACACATCAATGTTACATTTAAAGCTCTTCGCGTGCACTGGCAAATGGTTCAACATTCTCTCCATGCTTGTTTCCCATGTCGCCATCAGCACCTGGTACAGGTGAACTATCACACAATGAATGGCCTCAGCGTATTGGATACCAACAAGTGAGGCGATTGAATGTTTTGTTTTGACGATGTTGAGCCACAAATGTCTATGCTGTTGCACTTTTGTCAGCTTTTGCTGGACTGCTGAAAGTTGAAGAGAACAAGTCATGTGACGCGGGGTCCCCAACACGCCGCTTTTACGGGATGCTGAATTTGACCAAGTATCATCCATATCACCAAGTCCTGTATATGTGCTGATTGATCCGGACTGGATGGAGACATGTCGGCCGTTGCTGTGTCCCCTGCCTTGCGTGTGCCCTTGGAAATTAGTCCTTTTTTCCTCTCAAGTCCCTCACCAAGGTCAGCAGCGATGTGGGGGGGCCTGTTATCTCATCTGTTTAAGATGCACGGCAATACATCGAGCACCCAGGAAGTGGGTTATGTCCACACATGGGGTATGTTATAATCAATGTTATATTTACAGAGGCCACGAGAGCTTTCCTCTGGGCCTCAGCCAAGAGCCTGCAACCCCAAGAGGCAGGCCTGTGTAGGAAGAAGCAGAGAGAAAGGCCCCTTTTTTTCTTTTCTTTTTTTTTTTTTTTTCGAGAGATACTTCTCAGGTCACCGTCACAGGCTTTTGACCTTTTAAGGCCAGCCATGCTTTTGCAGTCTAGAAATGAAGTTTAGAAGTATGACACACATGCCTTCAAATCACGGCGACAATGTACAATCAACACGTTCATTTTATTTGATATAATGTATAACCCCTCTAATTTAGAAATCTTTACAATCTCCATTCTTAGACCTTACTTCACCCCTCCCCCAATTCTTTTCCAGAGGTTGGAGGCCTAAGGAGAAATAAGCTATTTTTCTTGAATATGTACTGTATATGTGTAATGTGACATTCTGTTTAATGTAGTGGCTTTTCTTTATATACGTATGTGTGTGTGTGTATGTATGGAGAACAATAAACTAACCTGTTCCTTTTCTCATCAGCCCATAATTGACTTTATGTTCTTTGCATCGGGAGTTCCCACCTTTTTTTGTCTTGTGTACCCCCTCACTCGTACAAGTGGATGAATCTCCAAAAGTAGAATGTACCGCAGTTGATTATTGTATGTGAATCATTTTATTTTGTATACTTAATTTTAAATATTTAATTCTCAGGTATCATCTTCTTGTTAACTCTAATAAAAAATAAAAAAATGTAATTAAAAATAAATGTGTAGTATAAATTTAAAAACATGAAATCAAAATAAATAATAAACATGACTTTGTTATAACATTTACTACAACAAAAAAGCTCATTTGAATAAGTTCCCATTAAACAGCAATTTTAACTTTAATTGTCAGGATCAAAACACTTGTCCACCCAGGGAAACAAGTTGGAGAGCACACATGTAGCACACCATTTTATTGATGGGCTTATGAAATGACTACAAATATATTATTAATATCATCTTGGAAATAAGCAAAAGCTGTGCAAGCTTGATAGACTTAGACTGTAGTCATGCTGCGCCAATCCAATTTACCAAGGTCAGACTACAGTGACAACAAACTAGACTTAGGTTTCAAAATGTTCAGTGTTTTACATTTTTACTTTTTAAAAAAGTGTGAGGGAAGACGACCACAATCAATGCAATCAATGACACAGCATACCATACAGTTGATGGCAGGGGTGTTTAACTTATGACTGTGAACCCATTTGCCTTATATTACTCCATATACACAACAAATTGATTAAGAAATGGTTTTTAAATTAGAAGCCGGTAAATAATTGTTTTTTCAACTATTTTTCTAGGTATTTTAAAGGAGGGATTGGTAACAAAAAACACTTGCAAAAATAGCGTTGTTATAAGTGGAGACAATTTGCAAGAAACGTGGTCGATACCCATGATTTCCCTTTGTGAGCCATTTAAATATATGTCGTGGGCCGGATGTGGCCCCCAGGCCTTTAGTTTAGCACCAGCAATTCATTGTCTTTGTGATTCCAGTACTGCGAGTCATAGCGTCATGACATAGAAAAGGGTGTGGTGATAAAAAATGACCACTGGGTGGAGACATTTCTCAGATGTTCTCTGTGGGAAGTAAAAGCTCGAGCTGGAAATTAAGTCTTAAAGTAGTTGGACGAAGGCAGAGGTTGTACGTTTTTGCTTGTATACACCACCATGATTTATTTCTAAAGAAAAAAATCAACATGTAATTGAAGATGGCTTGAAAAATCATTGTATTATTATTAGTAGTAGTAGTAATAGTAGTAGTAGTAGTAGTAGTAGTCGTAGTAGTGATAGTATTTTAGGAGTTTGGTAATATTATTGGCACAATTGACATAATTGTCACTTATTTTAAATACTTAGTATTTATATATGCTTTCTATTCAAAAAGTGCCTGATGTTTGGAGTGTCAGTCACCAAATGCAGACACCATCTTGCTCTGACAGATCTTCATTGCAGTTAGTTTCTGTCTTTGTCTGGTTGTGGGTCTTGCTGCCTTCAAGGTTATCAGCAGTATGTGAAATGCATGAGATTAGAGTACTGACTTGGCCGTTGATGAATATTTTGTGAATTTGCCTTCAATATTTCTTGATTTGATTCCCCATCATTATCCATTTGCACTTTGCAGTATCTTATGAACAGACAGGGAGCAGCAGTCAGGTCATCAGTAAACAATAGTGTACTTGTGAAAACCAACCCAAG
This sequence comes from Hippocampus comes, assembly GCF_001891065.2. Classification (NCBI taxonomy): domain Eukaryota; kingdom Metazoa; phylum Chordata; class Actinopteri; order Syngnathiformes; family Syngnathidae; genus Hippocampus; species Hippocampus comes. Next base: position 136,045 of record NW_017805993.1, read on the forward strand.
ACTTTAAAAGGCTGAAAATTGTTTAAAATTGATTTGATTGATTGATTGATTGATGGCGCCCGAGTAGGCAGTCGTCGGCAAGTGCTCTTGAAGAACTTTGCTTTTTTTGTTGTTTTTGTGTTTTGTTTTGTCACATGGTGTTTGTTGTTTCATTGTGTGGACCTGATGTGGACTGCTTTACGTTTTTTGGCCATGACATTCTTCAAAGTAGAAGAAACTGCGCTTGGTGGTTGCGCCTTCTCGGCAGCACGCCTGGACCAGCACAGATTTTGATTGGAACGAATGTCGGCGCCATTTGACTGTCGGTGCTGGACAGCCCTGGGGTGTTTGTGTTTTTTGCTTCTGTAATGGGCAGCATTTTTCGCAGCCCCGTTTTGTTCAGTGGAGATGTCGGCACTGTTGGACAGTCTGCGTTGGGGCGGCTAGATGGACGGCTGCTGAAGTTGAGGATGAGGAGAGAGGAGCTTCGGCGCGGAGCGCCGATGCGTATTTGGAACTGACAGTCGCCGCTTGGAATTGAAATGGATTTACATGGCACAGGAGAAGTGAATCAATCTCTTTTTTTCATCAGCTTCTCATTGACTTTGAAACTTAGCTTGTAGCCGACGTGTGCACATTTTGAGCATGACATCTCTGATCCACTGGTGAAAGGACACTTTGATTCTCTCCTCTTTCATCTCAAACTGCTTTAAACAACAAAGCGTATGAGGGAAAAGTGGTTAGGATTGCACGACTGTCCGTCTTTTATGTTATGTGTTGTGTGTTGTGTTTATTATTTTACTTTATGTTAACTGTTTTGTTCAGCACTTTGTTACAGCTGCAGCTGTTGTGAAAGCGCTATACAAATCAGGATGTATTGTATTGTATTGTATAAAATACAAATCTGTGGCCCAATCTAAAACCAACAGAGCATGCTTTTCATTACTGACCCATAAAATGTAGCAATTGGATCTCCAGGCCTAACAAAGCATCTCCAGGGAAGTTAGCCAGAATTTGGTGAATTTTGGTTACATCTTTAATTAGTGTCATCCAATAAATAAGTCATTATAGAACTGAATATGTGAAGTATTTTGGATATCCATGTACATTTACACGTGTAGCTTTTTTCAACAACACTTGACTGTGTGAAGGATGACTCCCTTAGCCAAACAGCAAGCTGCTGGCTGGACTCCACTCCGCTGCACTCGCTTGGTTTGTATGGCAACTGAGCTCTATCAATATTGAGATATGCAGAGACTACAGAAAGTTTCCTCTGAACTGAGAAACCTGAACTAACCAGCTTCGGCTACACGGGCACCGTCTTTGTGGGAACTAATAAATATATGAATGACTTGGTGCACAGATGAATTAATCATTTAAAATAAATCAGTACTGATTGGATGCAAACTCTCTCATGTTGATCCTGGAAATAATATCTCAGATGGTGTTAAAGTGTGTAATTAATAGGCCAACTGTAAAGGCAACAGGGACAGAAAATAAAGAGCCATGAGACAGGAGTATACTTAGATTTGCCACAGATTTCCCATTTTATTCAGATAAAGATTCAGATACAAATAACAACTTTTTGTATGTGCTTGTGAATGTTCAACCAGGAAGCACCTGGACCTCCAGCTTGTTAGTTCTTAAAAGAAACCATAAACTCAAGCTCAAGGTGTTGTTAAACCACCCCAACAGGCCCTGCAGCACAGGAGAGTGGGTTGGGTGGTGAGTGCAGCTTAGAGAGGACACAAATGAGGGATGGGTCTGGTATTGCAAATGGTAAACATACTGAGGAGGCAATGTAGCTGAAAAAAAATCCTCCTCTATGAATTAATCCTGTCATATGAAAGTTTTGTATACTCAAATAGACATTCTACTTGTGTCTTATATCAGGTCAACGTTCAAAGCACTGTTACAGAATTGCAAAGGCATTCAAATTTGGTCAGACTAGCCATCACCAATAACTCCTACTCGAACTGGTGACATGAGCTTGTTTTGGTTGAACAGGTTTAACACAAATCATCTTACTCCCACTGGAATAATATAACACAGGGCCCCCATTTGATGGCCTTCTCTGTTGGAGTGAGAGTGAACGTGAAAATCAAGACCAGCAAAATGTACACAGTAGGGTTTTCGACTTATAAAAAAAAGATTAAAAAATAAAAAGAACAATAAAAGAGTTCTGGTGTCATGAGGTGGTGAATTTGCTGGTCTGACGTGATTCAGCACAGAGCTGCTGCTGCTGCTGCTGCTGCTGCTGTTGAGCAACCTCCAACTGGGTCCCAAAGCGGCTCCAAAAGCCACAGCGACCCGGGAACCTGCAGACCCTGTTGACTGAGAACTGTTCGGAGCCCGAAGGCACGCCCAACGCCGCTTGGAGGTCGTTCCCGAGTTGGGCTGTTGCTGCTGCAGGGTATATCTACATTTTGATGATTATTGGTGGTCTCAACAACTCCTCCCATTGATTTCAATGCATCCTTATTTGGGAGGAGAACACGTGCCATTCATTGAATATAGGCGTGCTGGAGGCGCGGCTACACAAAAAATATCCAATCGGATCGAAGAGAGAGGAATGACTGGACGGGACTATGGTGATTCTAACGCTCATTGGCTCCCTGATACTATTCAAGGCGGGGCTTGTAGTCGGAAGTGTCCGCCGACTGGCTCAGCTGTCATCTCGATGAAAGGAGAAACCATTTACACCGGCCGTCTGGGAAATGCTGAAAAAGGAAAAACGCTGAAATATGGCAACCTCAAAACATTAAGGTCATGACGCCGAATTGAAGGTAGTTATGACTGAGTTGCTACCGATTGAGTCTCGTTCGCTTTGTCTCGGTGCAGCGATGCGTTGTTTCGAGAGGAAATTTTGATGGCTTTGCTCTGTGACATTGAACATACAGGGCACGAAATAGACGAGGTTGTTTAAAGAGCCAAGCTCAATTTCCACCGTGTCATCCCCTGGAAATTTCCACCGAGCCCTCGTCCATTATGGTGCCTCGTACGTTCGTTCGTTTGGTTTGACGTTGTTATCCGCAGAATGCGCTTTAGTGTTCGCCAGCTGCTCTGCAAATATGCTAGCCTTCCAACGTCGCTTATGCTAGCATAGCGGCTCCGGGAAGGGAACTACCCTACATTGAGAATCGACGATAGACGTCATCAGCATTTTCCTGTATTTAAATGCCTACGTGTGAGGAGGTCATTGCTGAGGAAGGAAGATTTCTCGGTAGGTGTCGGTGCTGTTGCTCACCTCGGCGCTGGCCGGATCCGTCACAAATAGTAATGCTCAGGGGTGCTTTAAAATAGCCTGGTGCGTGTGCATGATGAAAAGGGCACATGCAAGGTGGCGGAGTCGATGTTAGCTTTGCTGCTAGCTGCGCAACGACCTTTGTAGGCGTCAAACCGGCCCTTTCGCTGCTGCCTACGCTGATTCTCTTTGGGTGTTTTCCCTGCTTGGTTTCCTCCATTATTATCTTGCCGAGACACTAATTTCATTTCTGTGGTCGCAGTATAAAAGAGACACCACGCAGTCCAACTAATCCACTGCGCGCGCATATATATATATATATATGTGTATGTATGTATGTATATATATATATGTGTATGTATGTATGTATGTATATATATATGTGTGTGTGTGTTTCATTCAAGATGTACCATGTTCCTTCCTTTTAATCTATTTGTTCCTCTCATTTTCAGGATTAAAACAAAAGCCGGTGAAAGCCAAAACCTATTGAATATTTTACTGGGTGTCCTAAATGGGGGACTACGGGTTCGGTGTTGTGGTGAAGAACAGCAGTGGTAACAAATCTCCTTTCCCTGTAAGGATCCCTCCTCACCTTCAACCCCAACACCCTCACCACCCTTCCAACCCGCCGAGCCCCCACCCCTTAGTAAATAACACCTGCTCCACCAATGGGGGCAGTGCTTGGCTGTTCCCCGCAGTAGCCCAACACAGTAACATGCAAGATGAGATTCTGGAATCGGACAAGTTCAAGGCTTTAGACCTCCAGGAAATGCAGGAAAAGTCTCAGGTTCAGGCCCAGCCTCAGGCCATCTCTCCAGGCCCGCAGGAAGCCGACGCTTCCTTAGGTGAGCTGGAGGGAGCTCTTCCTGAAGACAACTTGATGGAGAAAGGTTCTCTGGAGAGCAGTGGTGGGAAGGAGAAGCTAAGGATGGAGTCACCAGTGCTGAGTGGGTTTGACTACCAGGACACCCTGGGAATGGGTTCAGGGTGCACACAGTCCCCCACCTCCTCACTGACGAGCTTCAACAACTGGTCCCCTGCTGTTCCTTCTACCCAGTCTCCAGCGGTAGGTGATGACGTTGGAGGCTTCTTCGGTCCTGCTGGATCCAATGGCAATGCACCTCCTCTGCTGTTCCAGAGCTTCTCCCACCATGCCGGGCCTAGCTTTGGTGCAGGTGGCAATTTCTCTCCGCAGATTGGACCAGTCTCCCAGCACCATCCTTCCACACCTCACCCCCAGCCCTATCACCCTCATGGGCAGGGTGTTCCACCGCAGCACCGGCGCTCCCCGGCAAGCCCTCACCCTCCTCAGCCCTCCTTCCCTCCGCATGCCCATCGGACCGGAGGCTTCCCACAGCTGCCCCACCTCACTCCTGCCCAGAGCAAACACCCTTCGCCTTGGGGAAACTACCAGAGCCCCTCCACTCCCACATCAACCACCTGGAGCCCCGGCGGCTATGGAGGCTGGGGGGGCTCACATGGGGTTCGAGAGTACCGGCGTGGTGTCGGTGGAGCAATGACTGCCCTTAACTCCATCTCTCCGCTGAAGAAGTCCTTCCCCAACAGTCAGGTAGATGCAGTTGTCAATAATCATCCAAACGCTCTTTTCTGTCTGTAGTGGCTCAAAACTGTTGCTGTCAAACATCGACACCTCTATTAACTGTTCAGGCTTTACTATTTATAAATAGCACTTTAACATCCTCAACTGTCATTTAAGGATAAAGAGAAGCACAAACACAATAATACAACTGATCACCCATGCAGACACCTGTCAAGTCACATGGAGAGGGAACAAAGGTGGCAGAGCAGTAGGCTACTGTCACCTAGTGGCATTTTATAGGTGTTGCTAGAATTAATACGCTGTGCATCGGTCTGCAGGCACTATAAGAGCTCACGATTTGTGGTTGCTCCCTCTGTAAACAATGTACCGTTTTCTAATAATATTCAATCATAATCAAATGTATTAATAAAAACTCATGACAACCTTCCAGAAAGCTAAGATTACATTTGAAATGATAATTATCGTCAATATCATATTTCGTGCTTCTGAGAGCAGTGGCTGCCTTCCGGCTTCTCCAGTGCCACAAAATAGGGAATACGCCAATTTAAACGCAGCAGTTCTCCCAGTGTCTGCGTGGCAGACACTGGGAGAACATGCAAACTCCACACGGGAAGGCCAGAGCAGGGAATTGAACCCTAGACCTCTGCAATGTGAGGCGGGCGTGCTAACCAATCAACTAATGTGCCGCCAGCGTGTTTTCCATCGAGTAAAAATAGGCAGATTTTTTGGGAGTAGGTACTGTGGTGGTTTTATTGTGAGTCATTAGCTACTACCCTCTCGGCTGAATAATCTTTATGGAAGTATGTGCCTGATTTTTAAAAAAACATTCTGCTGTATTTTCATATTAGTTATTACGATTAATACAAAATAATGTTGGCCTTTAGATGAAACTCTTAATGTTCCCCAGGTTCCTCTCCAGAAGTTTCCCCGTAATAGCTCTGGCTTCAATCACAAGGGCTGGGTGGAGGATGCTGTGAGCCGCAGTGATAGTGTCTACCCTTTCCAGGTGAGGCTTTTCAAATATTTCCAATCCATTTTGTCCATAATGTGTATGCTGTTGACTGCGCTAATATGCAACAAATGAGCCATTGAGCGAAACAGGATATGTGACGGACATACGTACATATTATAAGGACAACATGTAGCTTTGTCTGCTTTAAAGCTTCGTAAATGTTGAGTCTGCAACATGCCCATCATGCCTTTCAGTGGTTATGTTCCAAATGCCAACATTTTGTTTCGTGTCATCCTTTTTTTCCCGTCCATCGCCAATGGTACTGGTACATTGGCTAGCCTTGCATCTTTCTTGTTGCAATGAGTTAGTATGCCGTCAGTGCTGTGTATGCCGGGGATCATCTCTAGCCACGAGCATCATGGCTAACTGTCAGGGCTGCCGGTGCCTCACATGGTGATGGCAGAGCTGTGAGGAGGGTAATTGTATTCGTCCCCTCTTTTAGCAGGAAAGAACCCGCTCCTTTGATGGTTTCAACATGCACTCTCTGGAGAACTCCCTGATCGACATTATGAGGGCTGAACAGGATTCCTTGAAAGGTTAGTTCCCACAGCAACAGTCGTGAGGATCAGCTCTGTTGCCATTGGCTATAAATAAATAGAGCCTTATATGACAGTCAGACATTATTGGGTGTCTTCGCATAGCATGCAGTATACAGTGTGAATCCCACTGAGAAAAGTTACAGTATATAAGATATATAAATAAATTCGGACTCTTACAGATGAACAGCAAAAACCTAGGCAGGGTGGCTAGTCGGACTGGGCTAAAGAAAAAATGTGATGGCCTGAATAATACCGCAACATAAAAATGTTGACACGTAACACGGCAGAAGGACCATGGAAGCAAGTGCAGCACCGTTTGCAGAAGGTCCTGCATAAGGTTTGCTGCATCAAAGAAATCATCTGTAACCCTTGTGCTGCAATTTCTACGATGTTTGTAACACATGGTTTACCCCATATGTTACAATTTCTACAATTTTTGTAGATTTTTGCGTATTGTCATCTTTAAATCAAAGACACAGCATAAAAAGTGTGTGATATGAAATATTCCAATTCATGTTTTATTTATATAGATTAATATTTATGTTTTGGTCATAGCACAATACCGCTTTTATTGTCCATAGAGGGCAAAAATACAAAGAAAAAAATAAGAACTATATGTGTATGTATAGCACTGATGCCACTGAACATGTTGAGTGGTTGAAAGTGAAATAAATATTCAGGAATAATACTTTTGCAATTTTTGTAAAATTGTATGTTGCGTTATATAAACTTATTTAGATCGACTGCAGCACATGGGTTTTAATGCTGCGCAGTGAACATCCGTAAGGCAGCAGGCAAAACGACACACTTGACTTAATCCAGTATGATTTAATTGCGTCAATATTCAATCTTCACTGGGGACTTAACCTGGGACTTCACCTCCCTGAATCCCCTTCTTAAAAGGGAAGTTAAAAAAAATCCTACAAATATTAAGTTTTATGCAACACCACTTTTCTAAACATGGTATTCTGATTCATATTACGTTTGTGGAATTTGGATTAAGCAGCAAAATCCACCCATTTTCTTCCACCTCAGCAGGTGGCCATTTTGCCACTTGCTGTTACTGAAAATGACATCAGTTTCTCGGGGCTAACCCACCGTGCCACCCCACTGAATCCCTTGAAGCACAAATCGCACACAAACTGTTGAGCTGCATATAATCCTTGACGGAAATTAGGTAATTCCAGTTTGTAATATGGTTTGAAGCCTTTCCTGTTTTGTCATTCGCTGTAGGACGCTTCAGCTTCTCTCACCAGGGTGGAGACGGGCCTCTGCCTATGAATGGTATGTAAATTGCATGTGTAAAAAGCCCTGTGGCATAATTGAAATCAATCCCTTACGCATTATAACAGAATAGGTTCCTTACAATTAAATTAGAAACTTGTTGTTGAAAACTGTTGTGTTGTTTTACATGCAGCGAGAACCTATGGCAGAAGACGAGGTAAATCTTGTCATGTACTTGTTGAAAAAAAAGTTCAGCATTTGAAATTATTTACCAAATTAATGTTCTCCCTTGGATGTTTTGCAGTGCAACCCCATGTTTGCTTTTAAATCTGCCTTCAACAGAACATGGAGCAGCTTTCTTTACCATTTAAAATATTTTTTTTTAATCCTCTTGCTTAGGTCATTCCTCTCTGTTCCCAATGGAGGATGAATGCTCTTTCGGGGAGGACGAGACCACGGACCAAGGTCTTGGTGGACTTGGTTCGGCGCACTGTTTCCCTCACCTGAATGGGGAACGCATAGAGCGCTACTCTCGAAAAGTGTTTGTCGGAGGGCTGCCCCCAGACATAGACGAAGGTACAGCCAAAGTCCAAAAGACATGATGTTAGTGTCAGGGTTCCTACCCAAGTAAGGAAAGTGGAAATTGACTTAATCAATTTCCAGGTGTGGAAAAGCAAAAAAAACAAAAATCCATATTTCCAACACTGCTCATTTTTCAATGACCTGTTTTGTTTATGAAATATAAAAGATAATAGTGAACATTTTCAGTTCGCTTGATTCTAATCCATGGGCCAGTTTCCTCAACAATTTAATGGGATTTCCAATGAGAATACAATGATTAGGTGATAATTCATTATAGCATATGCTATGACCCTCGACAACAAACCAATTATGGAAACATATTTTAGATTTAGCATGTTTAAGTCAGTGGATTGGAAATGTTGCATGAGCAGATGGAGCAACAAAAAAAAAAAAGTGATGTTTTTTTTATTTTTTTTTTTTAAGAAAGCAAAATATGGGAGCGACAGACCATACTGCAGGGAATTAGCATGAACCTTAACTGAGCAAATGGAGTAATGCTCCTTTTGGAATGATGCCATTGCAGGAATGCCTCACTGGTTGTAATAGGCTTCTCTAGCTAGGAAACTTGGTTAGGCTGAACTATCAGTGCACCCTGCCCATTGTAGCCAAATATTGCCTGCAAACATAGCTTTGTTAATACCAACACTGTATGGATAATAAATAAAGAAATAGATATCCATACACATCCCTAAGTCAGAACATTTGCATGGGTTTGCCCATCGCCGTTAATAGACACTGACTGAATAGTGTGTTTGTACATGTGTGTACAGATGAAATCACTGCCAGTTTTCGTCGTTTTGGACACTTGTTTGTTGACTGGCCTCACAAGGCAGAGAGCAAATCGTATTTCCCCCCAAAAGGTGAGTCCTGCTACGTGTTGGTTCTACTTTGGAGTTCTACTTTGGATGCGGCAGCGCTGTGATGGGCATTGCTCCTCTCGTTACACCTTTCCAGGATATGCCTTCCTGCTCTTTCAAGATGAGAGCTCTGTTCAGGCTCTGATCGATGCCTGTATTCAAGAGGATGGCAAACTCTACCTGTGTGTCTCCAGCCCCACCATCAAAGACAAGCCTGTGAGTGTTTCCATGCTCTTTGTTAGACTGGAGTGTAAAAAAAACACAACCAATTGAGAAAGAAAAATAGCAAAGAATCAGCTTTATTTGTCATGTACACATACATGAAATGTGACCCATCACAGTAGTGGATACAGCAAACACACATTGTCACTGGCACACACTGGAGCAACCGGGGAGCAGTTTGGGGTATCTGTGTCTTTGGCATAAAATATTTAAAGCAGGTATTTCTTGTGCAGCTTGCGCCCCATGACACCTGAGCGACTATCATGCAGTGTGCTGCATTTGACACTAGTTTTCGTCGAGATTTAACATTTGAATCCCAGGTGAATTATGTCGCAATGCAATATCAAATCAAATTTAATTATATAGCCCTTATTCAAAAAAAGAGACTCAAAGCGCTTCAAAAGCCCTCAGTTGACAAATATTAACATCCCCTGATCTTAACACTCCAGCAGGGCAAGTGAAGAACTAAAGAAAAAGGGAGAGGGAGAGAGCTGTTTAGGAGCGAATATAGAGAGTATAAAGTAGTGTTAAAATAAGCATATTGAGTTGAATTCAATGGGCTTAGGGAACGAGTGCCATAAATACATCCATCTGTGCAGTCCAACCCCGGTCTCTTTGGTGTGTTTTTGGCGACCGACTCCCACCATCACTGGAAAAGGGGGTAGCAAGTCCGGCCATGGAGCAACATTCCCTCATGGACTTAAGTCTGTGCAGCCCCTGCGTCTCCCCAACACATAAACTGTTTTCCAAAAGCTACACTGCTTCGTGGTGAAGCTCGTCGGCGAATTTGCCTTGTATTGATAAGTGTTCTTTTTGAAAAGCTGACCCTAAAAGTGTGATACTTTTTTTTTGATTGGCTCATCAGTGCTGCATTTTGGAATGATTTTGAAAACTGTGTCCTGTGCAAAACAAAATATAGGATGACATTGGACGAGAGATAAAATACAAAATTGTACACTGTTCATTTGTATGTTTTGCCAGGAAATTTCACATTTATAAATGTACATTTTTAAATTCAACCCTGTTATTTAGATTATTTTGATAACACGGATATACTTGTTTGAAATATGAATTAGTATTTATGAATTAGTATTTATTTTTCATACATGGCAATTTTCCGCGGATCCGCGGAAATCCGCCGTTTTATTTCTTAAATTGATCATTTTTGTGAATCGTCTAAATCCGTTGAGAAAATTTTAGGGGCGGTACCTTATCGTCGAGTTTTCACGAGCTCTCCCGAACAGTCTCTCCGTTTTACGTTTGTAAACAGCCCTGCGATTGGACCTGTATGGAAGCTCCAACTAATCAGATCACTGAAGGCATTATTTGTTGCGGAAGTCTTAGCTCGATTATAAACGGCCCAGCGATTGGTTAACTACCAGCGATTGGACCAATCAAATTGCATGTAACATATTGTTTTACCTGATTCATGGCGGCCTGTTCGTCTCGCAAATTCATTGTTCTGGGATCGTTTTGAGCGGAATTATGAAATTTTTGACGAAAGATCAGGAGTCTTTAATCCTAGAAATTGACTCAAATGTCAAGAATAAATT
>NW_017805993.1:147370-182410 GCF_001891065.2 Hippocampus comes
AGCAGCAAATTTGGAGTTACATATTGGTGCTCACCAGGAATGCATAGGCAAAATTGCACAAATTTTCACTTGAAAGAATAGTGGCGATCTTGGGATTTTTTTTTGTTCAATTTTCAAACTGTGTAAATTTAATACACTTCATCTTCAGCATGTTTAGTGCCACTTTTGTAAGTAACCACGCCCCGTCCAGGCCACGCCCCCGTCCAGGCCACGCCCCTTCCGCTTTTTTCATCACTCGCCATTGCCATGTATGATTTTTCTTATATAATTTCTGTTATTTTATTGTGATCTGCAGTATGTATTTTTATTATATTGTTAAAATAAGAGGGCAGATTTTTCAATTCACGTTATTTTTTTGTTTTCAAAATGATAAAGGACTAGAATTAATAAGAGAAAACAAAACTTATTTCACTTAGATTTATTCAGTAGGGGAAAAAAAATTCCATATTAAAACGTTAATACTTTCTATGACCCAATAAAACGGCACCTAGTCTATATTTTTCACAAAATGGGAGAATACAAATCATCCAAATCATCCAGAGACCTGCATCTTCTCCTCTGCACTCTTCTCTTGAGCCCCCTCCACAGGTTTTTTACTGGTGTTGGGTCTGAGCTGGCCATGGGAGGAGCTTAATTCTGTTTCTGGTTTAAAGTATGAGAGTATGCTTCTGTAATAAAAATAAAAAAGTATTCAGGTCTAACAAAAAAATTTTTTTCTGTTGTTGTATGCTGAGCCAGTTGTCAGTAATCAGACCGAATGCCAGGTGTCTTTTGTCAAGACACATAAATTGTGGGGAGAAAAAAATGTCTTACTTAAAAAAAAAAAAAAGAAAAGTGGCTTGCGTACTTCTTTGTTCTGTGGTTCCATCCGTGTTGTGTAAAGAACGCAGTGTGACAAAAAAAAAAAAGTTGCAAAAGTAGGAAGCGGCTCTCATATATGCCATCTAAACCTGCGGTGTTTCTGTCGTGTTTATCTTTCATATACCAGGTGCAAATTAGACCCTGGAACCTAAATGACAGTGACTTTGTGATGGATGGCTCTCAGCCGTTGGACCCAAGGAAGACCATCTTTGTCGGCGGTGTACCCCGCCCTCTACGCGCAGGTACGTTTGGGTTACGGCCTCCGAATGCGGCCGGGACACTGCCCTCGTCACACCAACTGAATTTGTGTTGTTGTCCTTCCAGTGGAGCTGGCCATGATCATGGACCGTCTCTATGGCGGAGTGTGCTATGCTGGGATTGACACAGACCCTGAACTGAAATACCCCAAGGGGGCGGGGCGAGTGGCTTTCTCCAATCAGCAAAGCTACATTGCAGCCATCAGTGCTCGATTTGTTCAACTGCAGCACGGGGAGATTGACAAAAGGGTGAGTCAGTCGGATGTTGGAATTGGGGATTTATTTTAGACTTTACACCAGGGGTGCCCAACCAGTCGATCGCGATATACCGGGAGCTCGCGGAATGGTCCCAAATTGATCGCGAGGGGTGTAAAAGAATCAAATGAAAAACACGGGGCTGCAGCTATTGAATATTATAATATTCGGATATCCTACTGAAATTCCAAATCCAATCATTGGGTATTCGGATAAAAGTAAAAAAATATATATATTTTGCTTGGTTAGAAGACCCCAAAAAATGGTTGACTAACAAACAACATAATGAATTTAAACTGTGCATAGCAGTACTCTTTTTTTATGCTTTAGAAACATTATTGAGAATTTAGATACATTTCTCCTCATACATTTTGGCGTATAAGACAAAGTGACGTCAGAAGCACAATATTTTGCCAGCTAAAACAACACACCTGAATGAACTGGTTTGATTAAAAAATGATCAGTCGGAATGGAACTGTGTCATGCTGTCAGTATCAAAGTGTGCAGTTATTTCGGTCTATTAACTTGAGCGCTGTCAGCTCTGCTAAGTGCTGCTCGTGCCGTACATTACAGTGTCAGCGAAACTTTTTTTTTTTTTTTTCTGAGCTGTTTCAATCCTAGAAAAACAGTAGAATGGTCACTGAACTTACCCTCTTATGCCGCATGGTGACATTCTTCCACAATGTGCCGTTTGTAACTTACAAAATGTTGGATCGGCGCATTGTTCAGCGAATAGTATGTTCTTCCGGAAAACTTCCTGTGGCTCTGTGAATCATTTTAACTACAGTAAGCATGGTCCTTCATTTCGAGGCTCGATATTAATTAATTTGTGTCGCCAGGTGGAAGTGAAGCCATACGTGCTGGATGACCAGCTGTGTGACGAGTGCCAGGGAACACGCTGCGGGGGGAAGTTTGCGCCGTTCTTCTGCGCCAACGTGACCTGTCTGCAGTACTACTGTGAATACTGCTGGGCGGCCATCCACTCCCGGGCCGGCCGTGAGTTCCACAAGCCCCTGGTGAAAGAAGGTGGTGACCGACCCCGACACATCTCCTTCCGCTGGAACTAAGGCAAGGGAGAGAACCTAGGATGGGTTGGGGTGGGGTGGGGGCGGGGGGCTCTCTGAGAGAAAAGGGTCGCTCGGGAAGGGGGTATTGGGGTGACCTATGATATGAAAAATATAAATGCACTTTTCTTTTAAGTTAAAAAAAAGATTTAATTTATATTATTTTTTAAAAATTGGGCCCTCTAAACATAGTGACTGCTCAGAAGAGCGTAAAATCCCATTTATGTTTTGACTTAAAAAGTGTGCATGAACATATTGAATGCATTCTATTTGGATTTCGATGTTTTCTTACTTGACTGTAATTTTGTTGGTGTTAGCTGGCAAAGCTGCTTACATTTGTTGTCAAGAGTAACAAAATTTAATTGGGGTTCATCATAATACCTAAATCAGTATACTGACGATGGAAGCTGCATTGGGGAGAGTACGTTTTCTTTTCTTTTTTTCTTTTTTCTTTTTTGCGTGCAGAATTTGAAAACAAGTACCATTTACCAAAGTTTGAGTTGGGTTTGAAATATGAGGAAGAATGTTGCTTTAGATGGCGAGTTGATCTGTTTGAAAGCTGGCCACCATCACACATCAGTCTCCCCTGCCTGTGGCAAAAGCTGCGTTTGAACTGCTTGCAATTGTTTGAAGTCTCTGTTTAGAAGTTGACACTTTGTAACCGGAAAGGGCAAACCAAAGATTGGCCTCAAAACGCAATCGTTGAGAACAGATGTCGACGCGGGGTAGTCGCCTCCTCTCGTCACACGGGAGAAGCAAGTAACCGGTAGTCTTCTGGACTTTCAGCTCATTAAGGCCCAGCCCTCGTGGCTCAGGTATTGGCAGTAGTATTTGCTTGCTTTATATTGTCAGGGATATTAGCACTGGAAGCTAACATGCTAATGTAGTACAAACTACGGGAATGCACAGTTCCTTGTCCCTGGGCTGTCTTCATGGTGTACCACTGCACGCTCTACCTGAATTGGAACTTCTCTCACTGGTGTTGTGGTCGGATATGGTTGTAGCTAGAATTTGCTGTCACAGAGAAAAAGATATTATTTTATACATGGCCTGCTGATTTTTGTACAGTGTTTTATAGCTGATTATTTTGTCATGGACATATATACATTTATTATGCACTACTTTTCTAAATATTTTTTTCAATAGTCATTTTAGGCACATTTTTCACAGATGGGAGAACTCCTTTTGCAATACCTCATTTTTTTCACTTGGTGAAAAATAATTTTGTACCTTTGTTACTAAGAGATCTGCAATTATGGTAAACTTAATTTAAGAAGAAAAAAAAAGAAAATGAATGATATTAATATAATTTTCAATTAGCTTTTATATATTTAAGTGCTGGTAAATCTGAACATTGTCTGGCGTATCGGTGTGATTCTGGAGCTTCAAAATAGCCAATCGTACGTAGATTCTCCTCTGCCCCGATGAACATTATTACGGGATCCTAAGGCATGGCAAGACCTTTCTAAAAGATTTTGATAGTCTTGAAAATACATATATCCATATATATTCTGGTATTTCACTCTTAGGTGTAGTTGGTATGATTATGAGTAAAATAAATGTTTGGCTTTGGTCGACACGTAAACATCCTTCTGTCACCTTGAGTGGGTTTGACTATTTAGATCCTCTTTCTGGGACTGCCTGTAAGTTCTACTTCTTCTCGGCATGCATAATTATGTACCACAGCAACTACACGGCTAGCGTTAATGCAGGACCTAATGATGTAACGCACTAGTGCTCCTTCTTTCTTTTCATTGTCTCTTTGGAGATCACCTCTCTCTTTACATGACGGAGTCTGCCTTCCTCACACAGACATGTTTATGCAATCGACACGATGACAAAACTTTTGTAATGTAGAGGACACTCGGTAAGACATAGGTGAGAAGACTTGATCACTTGACCCCTTTTGTGATGTGGCATGCTTTGGGACATAACCTGAATGTGATGTAATGTTGCAAGTTTAACTGTGAGCCATTATGTGCAATACTTATTTTTCTTTCCAGAAACAAGTCTTCGCAGTCAGTCATTGAATCCATAAATCATGCAGTCACATTATTGTTCCCTTCTTTTTGTTCCCTCATACAGATGTCTACAAGGCATAAGTATATAAATATATATATATATATATATATATATATAGATATATAAAAAAAAAGCTAATTTATACATGAATTTATTTTTAAACGTTTAGTTTTGTGCTTACGTACTTATTTTGCTACTACCATGCAACTGTGATTGAAAACATTGTATAAACAAGGTTGATAATGTATTACATTTGCTATATTTTCAATTGAAATGTATGACTATGATTTGGATCAGATTTTTGTTATATTTTTGGGGTGAAGTGTTTAACTTGTTGACGTGTCTAGTTTTTCTAAATGTTGTTTTGTGCTCTGCATTTTCAGATGAAAAAGAATATTGAATATGTCTTAGTATTACTTGATTGCAAATGTCCAATAGTTTTTAATTGTATGCTGGGAAGGTTCTATTTATTAACTTTTTTTTTTTTTAACCTTATATAATTTGGATTTTTATTTAGTATTTTCACATTTATAATTTGGATTTTTATTAAGTAATTTCACCTTTATACTTAAGATCTAATTTTTATATTTTCTTCCTGATTATTTTACACTACAATACAGACGTCAGTTTTGATAGCTGGTTTGTAGAAGTGAAGTCAAAACAAAGACCTAATGTCATTCATTTGCTGCCAACCTTGTTTGTAACTGTCTGCATACATTTGAAGTATTTGTAATGTGAGATGTTGAACGAATAAAACAGCTGTGAGGAAGAATCAATTGCTTCCCCTTTTTTTTACATTTTTTTTTTTTTTTAATGATGGATGGCGTGAGAAAATGTCTCTTGAGAAAAAAAAAAAACAATGCCTCATATTAGGGGGAGCATGAAATTAATAGTTTCATCACATTTAAAATGTGTGTACCGGTAGATCATCCACCGATCCATAATCTGAAACCGCTTTTTCCTCATGAGGGTCGTGGGTGTGCTAGAGCCTGTCCCAGCTGTCTTTGGGCAGTAGGCGTGGTACACCATGAACTGGTTGCCAGCGCATTGCAGGGCACACACAGACAACTATTTGTGCTCAGAATCACAAGTAGGGACAATTTAGAGTGTTCCATCAACCTGTCATGCATGTTTTTGGAATGTAGGAGGAAACCGGAGTACCCAGAGAAAACCTACACAAGCACGGGGGGCATGCAAACTACACAGGAAGGCCGGGGCCAGAATCGAATCCCGGATTGATGCAATGTGAAGCGGACGTGCTAACCAATGCTGCCCTGTGTAGATCATCTCAAAGGTTAATACCTCTCATGCTGTTGCTTTCGCTACATTTGAAATTCTGTGGCTTTTTGCTATACAGTATGAGCACATTTAATTGTTTTTCATCTGGGTGTGGTAAACTGTTGAGTCATTTGGTCAGGTCGGCATGAAGTGGTGCACCAGTTTTTTTCCACCTTTTTTTTTTATTTTATTTTATTTTTTTTTTACTCATTCTTTATTTTTCTCATCCTGGAACAATGTATCATTGGACGGACTGTGGAACTGAACCAAGGGGATCAATTGGAAAAAATAAATATCTGACAATATTCTGGATTACAAAGGGAATGATGAGAGAGACAAGATAAACCCTTACCAAATAGATATAAATATCTTTTTTTTAATTTTTTTTATTACCAGGCTACTTACTGGTTCCTTGAGAATTGAGAACAGATGAGAGGTACCATAATTCTGGTCCGGGTATGAGGTACCATAATTCTGGGGGGAAGGGTTTCAATGATAGTGTATTGATTCACATGGCAATACTAACAACAACAATAATAATAGTAAGAAAATAATAGCAATAATGCCCACATATCCAGATATAATCACTTAATGGATTGAAATGCAATGGGTTGTTGGAATGTGATTGGATGTACAGCGCAGTCATGGACCATTTTTGCTGCGTCCCATTAGTTAACGTCGTAAAAGTTATACTGAGTGCTATGAAAAATAGGGTCATTCTAAAATAAAAGCTAGCGATGACCTAAGACTTTTACACATTATTGAATTTGCCTGTCAAAGGTCCTGACAATCAAGCAAAACTTTTTGGGCAGGCATGATCATTAAAACAAAACAAAACCACATACTGTACTATCAAATGACTTAGAGGATAGTGTGATATAGCTGTTCAACATTTTGCATTCATAAAAGGTTAGGTCAAAGGACAACCCCCATGAAATGACCAATAAATACAGGTCAAAATTGTATGAGTAATAATAATAATAATAATACATTATATTTATAAGCACCTTTCAAAACACTCAAGGACACTTTACAATCAGGAACAAGAATCATAAAAGTGCACGTTTACTCTCGCCGACTGTTAGAAATGTCCAACTTCCCAGTTTTATGGATTGCATCATCGTATCTTAGCACGTTAGTCAACACAAGCAAAGACTCAAAAGAGTCTCACAGAAGCTCACACAATGTAACAGTCGAAAAAGATGAATCAATCTGAGGCTAGTATTTAGCTATACATTAGGTTGATTTTTTTGGGGGGGGGGGGGGCAGGGAATTTACATCTTGTTGCTTATGCACAAAGATGAGAACGGAAGCAGGATATTTCTTCTCTCCCCACTTCTGCTTTTTCATCTCTGAAAAGGTTTCTTGATCATGTACAGTGCGCAATGCGTGTTAGTGAGTGCGTATTGTCAGAATGTTTTATTGTTTTTTTCTGAACATAAATTTTCATCCTTTTTTTTAACAAATGGAATATGTTTTGGGTTGATTAAACAATGAAGGAAAGCTGGGTTATTTTGGTGGTCATTTCAGGTGAGTTTCATTTTACCTTTGTCATCACAAATGAGTTATCACATGATCAAAACCCTGCATGGATTTTGGCTGTTTAATGTTTAATCCTCCTGTTACAACCATATCGATGTCTGGAATTTGATGTGATTAATGTTTATTCATACTGACTTCCTTTGCTCTAAGGTGTACTGGGTGGAGACTGGGGAGTGACATTCAAGGATCAATGTGCTTTGGAAGGGACGACGGTAGTTGTGAGTTGCCAGTATGACTACCCTTTTCCTCACTTTGTCACGTCAGTTCGCTGGGTTCCAGGTCAATGGCAGTTTGGCAGGTGGGTCTGGGACATATCCACTTCCGTCCCACCCCACTTTGAATATGTGGGCAACTACCGGGGAGACTGCAGTTTGAAGATCAATAACATAAAACATACCGATGAAGGACACTACCTCTTTCGTTTTGTGACGTCGCTGAGCCGTTGGATGAGCAAAAATGCACTTCATTTGTCAGTAAAAGGTATAGACGCTTCACGTTTTTTTATTGATGAATTTTATTTATTTGAGTTTATTGCTAATTTGACTTTTTTTTTAACACCTTCCGTAATTCAAAGCGCATCCTTGCTTATGTGCACTGCTTGCACTAATAATATAGCTGCCAACAGAGAAGAGCTGAGAATTACATATAGAAAAGTCGAGCCATGTGTTTTGATAATTTATCTTATCATGTTAAATTGTTTAACATGGTTGGGGGGGGCGGTGAAACAATGACAGATTTTATTTTAAGGCCATATCACCCTACCCTAGTTTTGGATGCCACGCAGACATTCCGTTTAATCATAAATTTCTTGAGCAGACCTGACTGCTGTTGTGGAGCCAAACACAGTGACAGAAGGCCAATCTGTCAGCCTGACGTGCAGGAGCGAGTGTGGTACACCGAAGCATGTTTGGTACCGAGATGGGAATGTGGTACCACAGCCGGTCTTCCAGGCCAGCAGAAAAGATTCTGGGAAGTACTACTGTGCTGTCGCCGGGCAAGAGAAGATCAAATCGGCCTCTGTGGCTCTAAATGTTCAATGTGAGTATTTATTGACTTTTATCAAAGCAGATGTCAATAGCATCATTATAGGCATAGTGTTGCCCATTTGTCGATATTGTTAACCTTTTATAATTGCTGACTAAGTATTGCTTGAATATTTTCATAACACAATGAAACAGCAAGTCCATTGGTATTTTATTGATTTTGTAATGAGAATGGGCGGCCAGGTGGGCCAGTGGTTAGTGCGTCGACCTCACAGTGCAGAGGTCGTGGGTTCGATCCCGGCTCCAGCTTTCCCGTGTGGAGTTTGCATGATCTCCACGGGCCTGTGTGGGTTTTCTCCGGGTACTCAGGTTTCCTCCCACATTCCAAAAATGTGCATGGCAGGCTGATTGAACACTCAAAATTCTACTTAGGTGTGAGTGTGTGCGCGGATGGTTGTTTGTCTCTGTGTGCAACCGGTTCAGGGTGTCCCCCGCCTACTGCCCAAAGACAGCTGGGATAGGCTCCGGCACCCCCCCGCGACCTTTGTGAGGATAAGGCAGTTCAGAAAATGGATGGATGGATGTAATGAGATATGTGCCCGGCGAATGACTGGCGACCAGTCCAGGGTGTACCCCACCTCTTGCCCAAATTCAGCTGGGATAGGGTAGGCTCCACACCACCCTGGTGAAGGCAAGCAGTATAGAAAATTGATGGAAACGTAAAACGAGACAATATCTTTTCTTGCAATGTTGTGGTTTTTTTTTGGTTTTTTTTTTTGTCAGGAGCGGGAATCAAGACAAAAACGCATCGTCATAAATCATGCTTTCATTCGTCATTTAGTCATAGCGTGACATTTTTTATTGACATGAAAATGTCAAACTTTTCAATAGCCATATCGTATTCTCATGCAGCTATGCGTCAATCAGAATAGGCACAAAGTTGCATGCTTTTCTCGGCTGTGCGCATTCTCCCGTCCGCTCAAATCTGTCATTTACGCACCCGCAAGCCAGATACACGCTGTGCATGGCTCAACTCAAAAATGCAAATCTGGCCCTCCACGGCATTTTCCCGCTGAATTAAGCAATTTTCCTCCTTCACAGACTGTTCTAAATCCAGCGCCCTCCGAAGGTTAAACAGAATATTGCACTTTAAGTTTGGATTCAATTACAGAATACCGGATATCCCAAGTGCCCACATGTTGAAAGTGACATGCAGGAAACTATCAAACGTGTCAAGAAAACAAAAGATTTGTTTCTGAGCTGATCAATGACTTGTTGTGAGTCGACTATTGAATAAAGCCTTTTAGTTGTCATATTTACTGGCAAAGATAATTGGTGCCACCAGACTTTGTTTTTTTTACCCTCTAAAGACATTTTCTGCTTGAAAGAGGGTCCCGCTGGTATTAAAAGCAAGCCTTTGGAGGTCTTCATCCCATTTTTGAAACTCTGTTGTCACTGACTTTTTTTTGTTTCAATCAGATGCTCCAAGCAACGTTGTGTTGTCAATGACACCACCGGCAGACATCATTAATGGAAGCTCTGTGACTCTCAGCTGCAGAGGTGATGCCAACCCACCCGTTCCACCAAGTGGCTTCAGCCTGTATCAGGGCAAGCAATTGATAAGTTCCGGACCAAGTCACACCATCTCTCTTCTTCAGCCCAGCCACAGTGGACTGTATCACTGTCAGGCCTCAAACAATGTCAGCGTGAGGGGCATCACATTTGTGAAATCGACTGAGCTCAATCTGGATGTGCAGTGTATGTAT
Source organism: Hippocampus comes (assembly GCF_001891065.2). Lineage (NCBI taxonomy): Eukaryota > Metazoa > Chordata > Actinopteri > Syngnathiformes > Syngnathidae > Hippocampus > Hippocampus comes. The sequence continues at coordinate 157,399 of NW_017805993.1, forward strand.
CCCCAGCCGTTCATGTCATGTACCGTAATTTTGAGACTTCCGGTACCTTATACTCATGTATTCTGATTTTCCTTTGTACTGGTGAATCATATGCTGCCCCAACTTGCGGGCATCCATGTGCCAAAAATTCAAGAATTACACACAAAGTAATTTGATAGATTGTGATTTCATGCATTTGGACACATATTTTGTGATGTACAGCGAAGTTCTCTTTCCTTGCTAACAGTCTCGTTGTCCTCTTGCTGGATCACATACGTGATCTCACAAAACGGAAGAACAGCAAAATGTGCCAAACAGCCGCCAATGTTTATTGCGTGGTGAGAGCACTGTGAAATATCATGTGGAAGAAAAATAAATAAAATACTTTCCTGTGGGCCGGGTGTCCACACTACTTTTGTCCACATAAAAATATTTTTCAAGAAGTGTTATGTTAGACTTTCACACATTTTTTTCACAGCCCTCATATTCCTCATATTTAGAGAGATAGTCAAAGGTTGTGAATTACTTTTCATGACAGCGGATTATCGATGACATTTTTTGTTGTTGTTGCTGACATTTTTGGATACAAATTTGTTGTTTCACAGGAGCATGTCACATTTTTTGTCTAACACCAGACTTAACTTTTTCATATCGTCCATCGTCTTGGTTTTCACAGATCTGCCAAGTGTTGCTGATGGCAATAGTGTCAATGTGATGTGCAGCGGCAGAGCCAACTCTGCCAACCACAGCTATGTGTGGTACAAGTGGACCAGCTCCAGCTCCCTGCTCCAAGTGGGCTCGGGACAACTTCTGTTCCTTTCCTCCATGGAAACGCCCCACACTGGAATCTACCTCTGCCAGGCCTCGAGCCAACTTGAAGTCATCAACTCGACGAAAATCCTTCTTGCAATGGAGGAACAGCCTTCTTATGGTTTGTGTTACTTCCTCTGTCACGTTTTGTAAAAAAAAAAAAAAAAGTGACCGCACAGTGAGCTCACAGTGCAGAGGTTATGGGTTCAATTCCAGCTCCGGCCTCCCTGTGTGGAATTGTCACGTTCTCCCCGGGCCTGTGTGGGTTTTCTCCGGGTACTCCGGTTTCCACCCACATTCCAAAAAACATGCATGGCAGGCTGATTGAACACTCCAAATTGTCCCGAGGTGTGATAATTCACACATTCAAACTACAGTGGCAGCGAAAAACACTTCAATCATCATTCCCGCCATTTTCCCTGTTTTCTCAATCACTCTGCCTTGGTAAAATGACATGGAAGGGTTTGTTTACTAATGCCGTTATTGATAAAAACTCCGTATTTTGCCACTCGGAAGTACAGTATGAGTGACATGATGCTGAAAAGTCCTTTCAATGCTCAGTAGTCATCCCACCTACCCATTTATATATTTATATTCTGTCTACAGGTCACCTGTCTGTCCCAATACTTGGTGGACTTGGAGCCTGTATTTTTGCAATACTTTTTGTAGCTCTTCTTTTCCTCTGGTAGGTTACTGATTTCATGGATGTATAGTGTGACTTAACACTTACATGAGGATATTTGACATCTCTTAGCAAATCTGGTTATTTTTGCACTTCCTCTAAATGCTTGGAAATTGATGTAATTCAAGTGTTGCGCAACTTCATGGACCACTATTGCCGAACCAGGGTTTTTTTTTTTTCTCAATTTTCCATATTGAAGCAGTGGGGCCCAAAGTGAACATTTTCAGGCACTCCAAATCTCTGGCAGCACGCCTGTGCCCAACATGGGTTTGTGCTTGAAGAGATTTAAAACAGTGTATGACATGAAATATCGACAACATGACCTAGATATTGCAATATTGTTTTGCATGAATGTCCAACTCCGGTCCTTGAGAGCCTCAATGCAGCCAATTTTAGATGTCTCCCTCTTCCAACACACCACATTCAAATGATCATTTTCATTATCGGTCTTCTGCAAAGCTTGCCCATGAGATGTTCATTTGAATCAGGTGTGTTGGAGGAGGAAGACATTAAAAACAGGCTGGATAGGGAGGGACTCTCGAGTACCGGACTTAAGCACCCTTGCTGCATTGTGTAAATGTAAAAAAAAAAATTCACGCAGCGAAGAGACACACATTTGTCAAAGAAAGATTTTTTTTCCAAACTCAATGTTGTACAAAATGCTGCTATTCACAATATTTAATTTTTTTCATCCCCCCTGTGTTAGGAAGAAACAGAGGAAGACAGAGAAAAAGGTTTGTATCTTCCATCCATCTGTTTCATTTCACTTATGTGCATCTGATCAGACTTTTCTGGCCTTGGCCACCTCTCCTAGTTCTACTGCAGATGCATTTCCTAGCCAGCTGTGAGATAGAAGCCTTTTTTATGTGACAACCCCCATAGCAGATAAGCCAGATTGTTTACACAAAAGCTTGTCTATAAGGCATATTGCTGCAACTGTGCGGTTTTACATAAGGATCCGGCATCCTGGATCCGCATTATTCTGATGCTGAGGCGTGACATCGGCACCAAGGGCTGGTCCTGGTGATGTTGGATGTTGGACGCAGGGGGTTGGTGTATATCAGCGCTTGTCTGGGCCCTCACAGCCACGAGTAGCCATCCGCCCCACCCCTCATCAACGAATATGTTTCAGTGTTTGACGGCGGGACCCCGTCGCCGACTTTGTTAGTTTTGGAGACCCATCGACGACAACTTGACAGCATAATGGCTGCATCGACTCATTCCCCCAAAATACCACCACCTGCTGTACTCCAAGGCTGAATTTTGGTCCCAGCACGAGCCTGGTTGGTTGTGAAATGCCACACCTGTGACTGACCGTCCCAGACTGTTCATAATTTATAGACAGACTTTTGTATTCTCAATATTACATGGCTGCTTTTTGCAGATGTTGTGGTACTGTTGGCTTCTTCAAGCCATGATCTTCAACTCTTATTGGAGCGGTTCGCAGCCAAAGTGGTTGGGATGAAAATTAGCACCTCCACCGAGGATGAGATGCCCTTCCAAGTGGAGGGGTTCAAGTATCTTGGGGTCTTGTTCACAAGTGAAGGGAGGATGGAGCGTGAGATCGACAGTGCAGCATCTGCAATAATGCATACTCTGTGTCTGTCTGTCGTGGAGAAAAGGGAGCTGAGCCAGAAGGGACAGTTTCTTTGCATACTGGATTTTTTTTTTAACTGTGGTTGGATTTTCTGAAAAATAATGATAAATATATTTTAGAATATCAAATAAAATGCTTGAGGGACTTAACTGGGCTGACACACATTTCTGATGATGCCATGCAGAACCTCGCCCGATGTGGTGCCATCCCAGTTGGTTCTTTGAAATATTCCAAGGACATAAATACTATATACAGTAGTTTTGTTTTCATTTCTTGCACAACAACTAACCACTCATTAATAATGATTATTGACCATTCAGGTGCAGTTTCCTTCCGAACAAGTCAGCTCTGCCTCCACTGAAGATCAGTCCAACAGTGTTTATGCCAACGTTGGCAAATATATGCCATCCCCTCAAGTTCCACCACGAAATTACTCCAAAAAACAACATGCCAATGTGATGCACCTGTATGGACATGTGAATACCCGACGGCAACGCTCCCACCCTCAGTCAAATAACAGCTCATCCATTTCCAATTGTGATGAGGTTACCTACTCAACGGTCACCATTCAAGATAAAAAATCTCATTTTGATGAAAACAGATCACAAGAATCCAGGTAGGTTTATTGGCCAAACACATAATATTGAGGCAAAGTTAAATGTAGTGAACATAGATGGGGGAGGGGGGGTGCTGTTAGATCAGAACTGTACTCATTCATGCTTTTGTTTTTCATCCATAGGCTCAAAATGGGACAGAATGCCGACTCAGTAATCTATAGCACCGTGGCTAATTCTAGCTGAGTATACTTGATGGCATTTTCTGTTTGTGAGGTTCAAGTGGTATGTCCGTGCATTCACCTCATATGCATTTGCTGCAATTCTACAGCAAAACAAATAAATTAAAAAATATTCATGTAATTCAGGTTTTATTTTTTTAAATCTCATATGTTATTACTTATTAAAGAGAATTTTATCCTGATGCTATGTCCTGTATTGAAACTTTAATCAAGGATCTTGTTATTTTTGAACCATTAGTTACGAAAAGAACCAGGAGGTGACAAAACTATACTCTGTACTTCAATTTTAGTATAACACACAGATACGTGTGTAAAACGACTCTGGGAAAAAAAAATAGAACAACCGAATATACATGTAATGAAAAGCTTCAAAAACAGAGACATTTCAATCAAATAGCCGGATTATATTTATAGACTGAATTTTTTTTTTTAATAATCTTTATTGAACAAGTCAGAATACAATTCTCAGTAAACAGAAAACAAAACGAACATGTTATTAATACATACAATTTATAGAATGAAATGAGCTGTGCGTTTGCCGCTCCAGTGACGTCATCGCCGAGTTTGTTTCACGTCGTCTTGATTGAGTATGGTCGCCACCTGCTGGCTGTATACAAAACAGGACTGGTTTATATTTATGCTTATGCTAACTTACTGTGAAGACTTCATGATGTCGAATAAAAAAACGATGTTCGCATCTTTGGGCTCACGTTGTCACTCAAGTCAAAGACGGGAAGCGCAACAGAAAGAGAGGCAGGGTTGTAACGGAATTCCCAGGAGCATGCGAAGGAAACCGACAACGAAAGACGACAAAATCCCGGGCCTTCTCAAAGTAAAATTACCGAAGCGAGCCAAACGATCGTTGTCCAATGATATGAAGAGACAGGAGGCACCCATTGGAAACGTGCTCGCGCAGCCCAAAGGTAAAACAAAACAAAACAAAACAAAACAAAAAAATCATACGTAGCCATCTGACTACATCACCTGTGTAACCAGTTTCAGGTTTGCGAGCAGTCATTTAACAAGCCCCAGAATGATTTCCCTTCTGATGAGCAAAGGTGGTCAATGAAGACATAAAGAGGAAAACATATTTTTTTCTTTACCAAAATGTAATGTTTGTATCTGGTTTCCGGGCAATTTCGAAAAATGATTGCTGCCACACACACACCCAAGAATGTCATGGAAGTGATTAATATCACGTTTTAATCTGATAGGTTTCACATAATCAAATGAAACTTATCACGTTAAATCATGATAAATTTGACTCGCACATTCTGCAAAGCATATAAGACTGTCTTTTATATTAAGAAAAAAAAAACTTCACTCCCTTTCTCTCTAATCCCTGTACTCTATTAGATAAAGTTTGTCTAAAAATTGCAATTCCCCGGTTCAGGTCATTAGCGCTGTGCTCTTTTGTGTCTTATAAATTCTAAACCAAAATTCCTTGATACACTGCTCTTCTATCAGGAAAAAAAGGCCAAGTGTAGGGTGCTTGTTGTTCACTGAGTCAACAGTACATTAAAAGCCTGTCCAATGTCTTCTTTACAGTGTTACAGTGAGAAAAGTAAGCATGCACCACAATGACATTTATCTTTTGTTTTGTTAGTTGCTGAAATGGATTGCAAACATGTTGAAGATCCTTTCTCCTTCTCCCAGGGATTCCAAAGCAAAGCATCCAGTGACAAAGAAAAGGTTCTTTTTTGAAACATATGTGTGTTGTTAACAACAGAATGTTTTATGATGAGCAACCTCCAATAAGAAAAAAAATGTTGAGTTGTGCCAACTCGGCAGGTGGTGGGCCGCGGCCGTGAATCTGATTTAGTTTTTGAGAATAATGATCAAAGGTGAATCTATGAAGTTTTAAAGGTTATTTTAAAGTTAGTGGGTTGGAATGAGTGTGCTCACCAGCATTAGCATTTTGTAACATTAAATCAGTCATGTGAAGCTCTGTCTTGCTCAACAATCAAGAACATGCTGTATTATTTAAATAATAGTACTGCTACCATATGGTACAATAATGGTTCGTTTCATATTTTATTTGTGTGAACAGTATATATATTTTTTGTTTTTTGTTTGTTGAAGCAGATATCTCCACGAACAGAATAATAAAGAACTTCTGACTATTTTTGCTCTTTGGACAGGCAAGGCTATCTGTTCTCAAGACCATTTCTAGGATGGTGGAGGAGAACCAGCTCATCAGGAAGCGTCTGGCCTGCCTCAAACAAAGTGTTTGATGCTACATAGACAGTCAGACATCGCTGTAATAGTGTACTTACCGGTAGTTTCTGAAGCACAGGTTGTTTCACAGTTCACAGTTCAGTGTTTTTTTCCCATGTTTCTTTTGGGTTATTTTTTTGGAAAACAATATAAAAATAGTCTGCTTAATGTATTTTTTTAAATAAAAGTGGAAGATGTAATTGTTTCTAAAATTTTACAATTGTCGCTATTTTAAAACGTAATAAAAATCAATATAAAGTTACCTTTGAAAATTTTATTTGTGTTTCAGAGAAGAGAAGGTAGGGATAGGAAGATGGTGGAAAGATCTGTGAGTAAAAGTTTTTCATGATTCATTCAAGATGCATTAGCTCTTCGCGGGTGCCAGCTGGGGTCTCTGGGCTTGTGAGGGCCTCGGCCACCATGCAAGGAGAGCAGGGCTGGATGCAGAAGGCATGGAAAAAAGGTTGACATTCTGACACTCCAAATTTAGATAATGGGAGACATCAGGCCATGCCGAACCCTATACGACAAAATAAAGATTCCAACATAAAGGACTATACAGTAGCATGTCACAACCTCAAGGATCTAACTCAAAACACAGTCACAAAAAAAAAAAATCACAGCAGAAGCCTTATTACACCTCATGCTTTGAGACCACACAGGGTTGCCAACACACAAAACGCCGCCTGGCGATCACAAACAAAGCCGTTACAGCCACAAGAGGGTGGAAAAGGGTTGTTCCAATGCTCCTAGGGATGAAAAAAAAAACAGAAAAATTGACGAAGAGAAAGCACAGCTTTGATCCGCAGGAAACAGCGGAACCGGGTGGCATGCGAGTAAACACGCAAGACGGTTCTGAGAAACTTTCTTCCAGGTGTCAAAGGCTCTTATACATGCCCGGCGTCACCCGGAGGTCACGAATGACATGTTGGCATGGAGTCAAAGGTTAGATTGGAATCCCTGTTTTTTTTTTTTTTTTTTTTGGTCTATTGGTAAGAAGAATGCAGCATCTTTAATAACAAGCAGAACAAAAGAAGAATACATCCCCGGAGGGCACTTGATGTACTTTGGAAGTGATTGCGTTAAGACGGTTTTAAATTCTGGCAAGGCAAAGCGGAACGTTGTCGGGTTTATTTGAAGTCAGAGGGAACGTCTGACGAGGGAGCAAAGGAGTCGCATCCTGTGATGTAGACTTAAGTCCAAATCATCTGTCATTGTACACGTGCCGTTCTCAGAGTAGCACGTTTTTTTTTCTGATCACAGCTCTTTAAGCCTGTTGTTAAATCCCTGTTTAATTCGCCAACTTTTACTCCTTCAGAACTGACAAGGCAATGATTTCCCAGCGTGACCGGGGTCTCATCTCCTCATGGAAACTGAGCTAATTAATCAAAAGGCTGCCACAGTGGTGTCATTGTTCTCGACTAATACCGTGGGGCCTTTTCACAAAAGCAATCACAAGTGAGAAAGAAAAAGCAAACAGAAACGCAAAGGCTGCTTTTGTGTATTTAAAAGGCTCCTGTTGTAAAGAACACAGTTGATATCAAAATATTACAAGAAATTGTGCAATACAACATTGAGTGGGACCAAATCTAGAGCTTTATGACGTTTTCCACAGAAAATTTGGGTTATTGGCATTATAAAATGTAATACACAGCTAAACCATATAAATTAAAAGAGCGGTTGTTTCCAAATTTTTTTCCCCCTGAAATTCATTATTTATATGATGTTCTGGTTTATGGCAAGACTCCATTTATGGCACCATGCATTTTATGTGTTGAATGTAACTCATGAAAAGGAAATTGACTTTCATTTTCAATGTGTTTCCTCATGGTAGTCTCAATGCTGGGAAGTGTGTTAGGTCCTCCCGTTGTGATGTAATCCTGCACAGTGGTCCCCAACCATCGGACAGGCCGCATACGAAAACATTTACAGGACCTCCAGATTATTATCTTTTTTTAAATTTTTTTATCCAAGGCTAAAAAATATTTCACTTTGAAAAGTGAACGGATTCTCTCTGTTACATCCGTCTATGACCGACTCGGTCACGTAATGCCATTAAACCCACAAGCTAGCAAAATTAATGAAAAGCAGACATATCTGGAAAAGCCCCAGTGATGTGACGACACAAGAGCCTACGACCAAGAAGACAAAGAAAATTGCATTTCACAGACAATAACAGGAGACCGATTTGAAATATGGATTTGCGGCGACAGGTGATTCCCACACACAAAGCCCACTCTGCACAATGTGCAGCCAGCGACTCTTGATTTAATATTATTCAGTGTTAAAACGAGTATAAAAGAAATATATAAAAAAAAAAAAAAAGATAAAAAGTTCCCCTTTATGCCCTTGCTGAATTCAGAACTTTTCTGCCCTCTGATTGGTTGGTCAGAACAAAACTTTTGACAGACAATAATAATAATAATAATAATAACACCTAGCACAATAGCAATCCGCACAAATGATTGCATTTAATATTCGGCATCCCTTGTCAGTACGATTTTATTCATGTTTTGTCAGGTTATTTGAAAATTAAGCTCCAAATGAGGTAAGTGACATATTTTGGGCTGTTATATTGTATAAGATTAAAAAGTAATAGTTTTCATAATTGTGACAAAATAGTGGTTGTAATGAGAGGCGGAGAGACACCATTGAAAGCCGCGGTACCAAATGCCAAGCACTAATATCAATGGATAATTTAGGACTTTGGTTAGAAACTTGGTGTTAATGCGACACTTGTGTTGACAAACCCCATTAGTTCCATGACAAGTTCAGCTATTTCCACAATAACATGCTTCTTTACTGCATTCAACAGTTTGCAAACATGATCTATTTTATTGCCAGCAATAAAATGCATGTCAATGTGTTCTCTTCGTTGTGCCTTCAGGACATTAATCTGTCCCCAGACCAGCCTTCACGAACCAGTTTTCACAATCTAATGGGAACGTGAGGGAAACTGAATTTTAAAGTGATCACCCTAGCCCACTATTTAATAATTAAATTGACTGTAATGGTGGCACTGAGTGCGGTGGTAATTGGTGGAATGTTTTATTCAAGAAAAACCACATGATAGATCCATCTATTATAGATCTCCAAGACATATAAATGAAGCGATAGAACTCAGCAATAACCCTTAATCTCGAGTAAACACAAACACTCTAAAGGACAGAAAAAAGAACAAAAAAATCTGCAGTTAGTGAATCAACACATACTTTTCACTTTAAATGATGACGTCCATTACAGAAAATGGAACAAACCCAATTCCAGTGAACTTGGGATGTTGTGTTAAACATAAAATAAGAACAGAATCCAATGATTTGCAAATCATATTCAACCTATATTTAATTGAATACACCAGAAAGATTAGATAATTCATGTTCAAATTGATAAACTAACAATGGTCCCAGCGTAAAGTGCACTCTGAAAAAGTAACAGGAGTTGTCAGTCATACTGTAGAGGCAATGTAAGATGGCTGCCCTATGGCTTCACCCACAAGGAGGCTTTTGATATTTCTTTCTGTGGGCGAATGCGTTGGCGTGACTAAACTAAGGACCCAAGCTTGCCCAGTGTGGGAGCCAAGAAGGCAAATCAGGACAAGCTACTTTGCCAGCTAGCTCCCACACCTGGCGAAGGGAATAGTGCAACGCGCCTAGTGAACTGTCCTTGCAAGAACAATCATGTACCTGTGCACTGTGTTGATTGTTACAAGTACACTCGTGGCAAATGCTGAAGGGAAATGGTGTGGCAGTGCCAATTATGTTCAGACAACTTCCATGATTCCAAAATGCAGAAGAGCTTTGTTCTTCTTAGTGCCAGTCTTAGCTAAACAAGTTTTCTGGATGCTGAACCCTGCCCACCACCTCCGAATTGTTTGGTTTACTTACATAAATTCATATTTGGTTGTGATTATTGTTTTGAAGCGATTTGTTGTTGTATCATCTTCGTGTGGCAGAAAAAAAAAAGTTAAAAGCTTAATCTTTTCTCTCACTCTCTCTCTCTCTCTCTCTTTCTCTCGCTCTCTCTCTGTCTAGCTAGCTAGTTAGCTAGCTAGATAGACACTGTTGAAGCAGTTTTTTGTGTCGAGTAATGTAATGTGGCAATACCACCACTGGGGCAATTGATGATGCCATCAGTAGGTGCTCCCATATTAATAATAAAGTCGGCACAGGTGTGTAGGAACGCTAGTCGGATGCCGTTTTCAACCTCAAGAATGCACTAACGCACGGACCTAAAAGGAGAGATAAGAGAATATAGTGTAGACTACCGCACATGAGCGTATTGTTTTGATTTCAAAGTTTGAAAGACACTAAGTTCTTTTTTTTCAACTTGACCTCACAGCATGACATTTGGACTGAAAAGACTACAATTAAGATTAACCCTTGACTGTTTGACACCACAAACACAATTGAAAATTTCTTTCACCAGCGTATTATTGAAAACTTGCTGAGATAGATAGATAGATAGATAGATAGATAGATAGATAGATAGATAGATAGACAGCATTTTGTACAATTAACCACACTTTTCAGAAAGAGAATCATCTTTCTTAGGCAAGGATGTATAAAACACAAGTCCTATGTGGTATGAGCTGCACTAGTATTGCAGGAACAAGCAACTACCATAAAACAAAGACATGACCTGTAAGTGAAGAAAGTTTTTCCGGAAGGGTGCCATTTTGCGGTAGTACCACCAAATGACAGCTGTGCAACAATGTGGAGAGTCATCGAGCAGAGATTAAGTGATTAGCAGTGCAGTACTTACACTACTATGACGGTTGTGCAGATGACGCAGATAATCATTGCACCATTTAATGAGAGCGGGAGTAATTGCAATTTAACTTTGAATGTGCAATTATGCAGGGAGTCCTTAACTGCTTTAAAGTGTCTACGGAGTCCAACAAATGGTCTTATTTTGACCCTAAAATGTTAGTTTGCACTGTGACTGCAGCCATGCAGATGTGATTGCAATAATTGTAGAGTGGCTGCAGCCCAGGAACGGTTTTTGACCTGGGCGAGGCCGGCACATATCCGGATCTAAAACATCTGAGCAACGAAGTGGGCAGTTGGCAACTACTTTCCAACTCGATTCAGGTCCGTGTGTATGACAGCCACCCCGACCGATTGTGCCTCAGTGTTACTTTGTTATGGAATTTATAAATAGGCACACAGACACACTACGAGCTGAGTTGCATGCTATGCATCCAGCCATATTATAGAGATGAACATATAACATCGTATTTTCCGCGCGATAAGGCACAACTAAAAGTATTCAATTTTCTCAAAAGCTTGACGGTGCCCCTTAAAATCCAATGCGCCTTATATATGGAACAATATTCTGATTGCTTGGACGTTATGTTTTAAATGTTCTGTAAAGCGCTTTATTAGAGCTGCAGCGGTTATGCAAGCTCTTTATAAACAAAGGTGTATTGTATTGTATTGTATTGTATTGTATTGTATTGTATTGTATTCCCTTCAGCGTAGCTCCATCTGGTGGATGTATGATACAACCGCAGCCACTATTGTAGCTTCTATTCTCTGTGTCTTATAAAGCGGTGCGTCCAATATATGAAAACGGTTTTAAAATAAGCCATTCATTGAAGGTGCGCCTTATACTCCGATGCACCTTATAGTGCGGAAAATACGGTACATATATGATGAACAGAGGTCTTTGACCAACAGCACTCTGAAAAGTGTATGATTAGCCCCTGGTCAGCATGAGCTTTTCTCGTCTTATGAACTTGTTATATTTATATTTTTATATCCCCATGCATTTCTTTTACTTTCCAGACATGGGTGCACAATTTCAACTGGCACTGGGCTATGGCCCCTTTGTTTACAGTCGTGATCAGCTTTTAGCACTACAGGCTAGTGCTACAACAGCATAACCCAACATCCCTCAGGAGCTGAGGAGGAAAAGACGGGGATGGCGGCCCGGAGCAAAATGTTGAGAAAAGAGAAGATGATATCAATCTGTCACTTATCCATGGGGAATGTTAGATTCTTGGTCGCGGAATTGGATAGCTTCCAACTCTTACGAGCTAACGGGATGGTGCAGAGCGGTAAGAGGAATGGAAAAGGACTTGTTTGTAAAAAAAATGTGTAATCTGTGGTACATCACCATTAAGGAGCAAGTTGCAGGAAGGACATTGAGCTTTTAACAGCTAGCATGAGACCTTATACATCTTAAGGGAGGTCAGTCACGTAATTGCAGTGACGTGAATGCCCTTCCCGCCTTCCCCAACAGCAATGCAGCCTGTGATGTCCTGTGAGCAGACTGCAGACACAGCATCCCAATGCTCTGTTCTTCAAGTCAGGGGATTTTAATCACGTCTCTATTCCTTCCTTTCTGACCTCATTCGTGCAGTATGTGACTTACCCCACAAGAGAAAATAAAACACTCAACCTTTATCATGCCAACACCAAAGATAGATATACTGCATAGCCCCATACCCCGCAGGGCAGAGCCAATCACAACCGCATTTTTATACAACTCTTTATAAACTCCCTGGTTGTAAACCCGCAGAAAGAAAAAAAACATTTTTTTTTGAGCCACACTGTTCAGAGGTGGTTTGGAAAGGACACAGGTTCAATACCACTGCATGGAAGGTTTTCAGCAAAGCTCGTTGAGAGGACATAAATCAATTAATCTGTCTGACCACTGCAATGAACGATTACATCAGCTGCATAGAAAGAGCGTTTTGTCAACAACAAACCCTGGATTACAACTGATATTAAAGTTCTCCTGATTGGGGGGGGGGTTGTTTTAGGGCAGATAAAGCTATATGTAGCTATGATTTTTTTCCGGATCGTGGGGTGGCGAGTGGTCGTGTATGCCACATGAATAGATCCACAATACACTGAGCAGCCGAAGAATCACATCTCAACATTTAGAACCACAGTCGGAGCATTATGTACTGAACTGAACTTGCCGTCACATTTTAGGAAAGTGTGTTCATTTTTGGGTCTTGGAAATAAGGTAAAAGATTATGGAAAAATCATTTCAGAATGAGATATTCTTAAAAAAACACTTTGGTTACCTTAATGGGAAGAGGATCAGAATCCCCATTCGAATGCATGTCCATTGAACGAATTGATTAAGTTATGACCCCATCATCTCATGTAACACAGACCCAATGTATGTTTACTTGCCGAATATGGTCACAGAGATGAAAACAACATGCTGCTAATCTAATGCTGGAAGTAAAGGAAAAACACAAATACTGTCATGTTCCTGTATTATTGTCTTCTATGATGTCGCTGAAAATACTAAATCGTGTTTTTTGTGGGTTTGGGGCCTCTCCTCCCACACCACTAGGTGGCACTGGTGCTTTGAGAACAACCAAAACAAAGAGTGGGTAAGGCAAACGCAAAGAAATCACTGCATCATTGAAGACTAAAAAAAAAGAGGGATGTGAAGAGCAAACGACACAGGAAAAAAAAAAGATGACAGCTCAAAGACAGATGAAACAGGAAAACAAGAGCCTTTGTCACACGTTGTATTCGTCGGCTGCATTGCTGCCCTGCAAATTAGAAGAGACAAAACTGTGAGACCACCAGTGGAAAGGAAGGCCAATGGACAGGGCAGGATTATAGAGGAACAAAATGTACCAAACAGGTGTGCAGGAATGCAAAAGATTATGTTGTTACAATATTCGGACAAATTGCATCCACGCATGCCGAAACACGCGCATGCACACACAGACAGACTACGCTGGATTTCCACTTGAAGAACTGCTGTCACAGTGTAATCCCATCTGCTGAAAAGCCTCATCAACTGGCAACCGAATGAATAAATGAAGGCACTCCTGCTTCATTCAGGGCTCTTCTGGGACAATATAGAGGGGAAAAGCTTTGTCTAATAAAATATATAGGATCTCGCTGTTTTTTACTTCTTTAGTTTCACAGTGACCTATTTTGCTTTTATATGTACTGATGTTAAAGTGATGCAATCCCAATCATGTGTCTTTTGGGGATCATGTTACCCCATCCGCTTTCATTCATTTCAGAGGTTGGTCAAAATAGGTTCAAGCCTTGTGTTAAAAAAAAAAAATCTGATTGTTATTGATCAACAAGAATTCTCCAGCACTGACTCAAAAATGAATAAAATGTCAGTCATATATTTTATGAGCATGCCAAAGAAAAGGGTGACGCGAAGCCCTTGTTGGACAAACATGGGGGAATTTTGGGGTCCTGTGATCCTGACAGTGGTAAAAAGCCTCAGCGCACCAATGTTCGGCTCCCACTTATGGTTCTCCGAGCATGACATTTTGATAAGGACCCTTCCCACTCGATTTAGTTCAACTTATGTCAGCACACAACATTGGAACTCAACTTGTTGAGAGAAGCTAGACTTTGCTCTTTGTAGGAGTTGCTGTTAAGGCAACAGGGGGTAGCTCTTCACATCAGTACCAACATTTCAGAGTCAACCCGATGAATGAAAATGTTTTTTCCCCTCTTATCTTCGGATTCAGAACTGCTTTGAGCTAATGCGCTGAACGGCAACTCAGACTTGACTTTGGCTATCTTGGACACCCTTGTCGGGCTGCTAGAAGGTATTATATAGTTTGGGTACTTCAACACCCATGTTATCAGTCCCAGAGATCAACCACACCCTGCAGGAGGTTTGGGGGCTATTGATTCTGAATGCGCTGTTGCTCATCTTTACTGCTGAGACTGCTTGATATGAGCTGTGCCTGTCACCGTGACAACCAGTGAACCCAACAATGGCCACAGGCAAAGGAACACCAGCAGGATCTCCACAAACCCACTGAAACGCCGTCTGTAGAGGCAGATTTTGGCGTAACATAGATTTGCAATTCCATGTTTGATTTTTGCATGTATTAAAGTAATTGTTGCCTTGTTGGATCAAGAAATTCAGGTTCCTAAGTCAATATCAGTGCATATCCTGTTTTTTCTTTCTGCTCTCCCAAGAATTCTCGTTAGTTATTTTGAAGATTGTTCTTCGAAAGAATGACTTGGAGTAAACTTAAATCAGGTAATACTGTCCATTCATCCATCCATTTTATAATAAATTGGAGTCTATCCCAGCTGTAATCAAGCAAGAGTACACCCTGAACTGATTGACAGCCAATCCCAGGGCACACATGGATGAATAAATATTCACAATCACACCTCGGGACAATTTATGGACAGTTTGTTTTTATTACATAGTCAATACCTTGAATTCTTACATCCACTGTAATCCACCAACAATAACAACAAAAAACCAAACAGATCTATCATTGTTTTCCAGCCGCGATGCAAAGGTTGAAGTAGATACATCACATGCTTCAACTCCATTTTAATCACTTGAAGCTATTCTCGCAAAGGCAACATTGAAATTTAATGATTGTGCAACTGTCAATTGGGATATCTATAGTCAATAGCGAAAGCGACATCATAATTGTGAACATTTTAATAGTTAGTAGAGGTAAGAATCGATCATAAAGTGGCCGCAGAAAAGTTCAAAGCATTTGTGAAAATTGGAAGTTCTATACCCGCTCTCTGACGCTCCCTTTTTCCTGAGGAAAGTCGTTCAAAGCATTCGAGGTGGGGCCCGATGTGGTTGCTGCACTCCACCAGATGTGATGGATGAAAGGATGGGAGTGTGCGGGGTACTCTTGTCAGGCTTCAGGCTGTTACAAGTGGAGCAAAGTGATAGCTATGCCACTACTTGTCAGGTCGGAGTCTTGTCTCGTGATGGGGATGCCATCTGCAAACTTGGTGGGGGAACATCAAGCGAGAGAGTACAGTCCGGGGAGGGAAGTGAAATGAGCTGTTGTGTTTTTGTAAGGTACAAGCATACTAATTCAAGCAAAGTCATCTGAGAGAACTTAACGCCATGCGAAATGTTTTTTACCCCACGCCTGGAAACAGCACTTTGGTCTGAGCTGAGTTTGGTTTCTATTGCCGGTTTAGATACACTGAGTTATGGGAGTCACTTGTAAGATGGATGATCTCCGTTCAAATCACTTCTGACCAACCTCTAAGTGCCTTACTTGCCGTTTGTGTTGTTTGGCCTTCTGCTGTCACCACGGAATCTTCTCCATCTTAAAACAAAAAAAAAGCTTCCAGTGTGAGAGGATTGTCTTCACAAAACTTTGATAAATATTTAGTTTTACTCCACAATATTGTTGTGAACTAAACATGGTAAACTAGGAAACTCCTGGAAGGAAGAAAAGGATCAGAGATAGCATGAAGATTTTGACATGGTCCGATGAGTTTGAACTTTGTAGACAATACCCCAAAAAGTATGTTTGGCGCTAACATGGCACTGCTCATCACCAAAAAAAAAACACCATTATGGATGAAGCATCATGCCTCAGTGCTATTTTTTCTTTTTGGGAAATTTTTGTCAAAGACAAGGTGGATGGAATGATGAACAATTCCAAATAGCAGGGAAACACTGCCTTTGTAGAAAAGGCTATTTGGGATTTGATATTTTGAAAACTTTTCAAGCATTCTGGTCCTAGGACAATTAACCCTTCCATGCACCCTGTAACCTGATAACATGACAAGGTGTCCACTGTAGTTACCGCTGTCCCTGAAAGGGTTAAATGTACTGGTACTCAAAAACTGCAAATATTCCTTTTTTTGTAAGTGGATTTTTAAAAATTTGAATGGGGGTGGGTATAAAATGTCCTCGAATTCTGGAATGACCCGCATATCTACATTTTTTTCGTACTGCAAGATATTGCTGACACTATTTTACAGGCATTTTGGCAACGTGCGCATCCAGATCATTTCCAATGTGCAGTCAATGTAAACACAGACGTTGGAAATGTGCCAGATGAAAATGCATGTATCTACCAAGTAAATCCAGCCAGGCTTGTCATCTCCAGAATTGCCATGTATTATTCTGTTCAGGTTTACAAGGAGGCGAGTGGGGGTAGGGGCAGGATTTTATCCCAGCTGACTTTGGGAGAGTGAGATAGGGGACATCCTGTACTGGCCGCCAGTCAGTCACAGGATACAATCATTCACACTCGCGTTCACACATATGGACAATTTTTCAAGGCTTCAATTAACCTACAAGGCATGTTTTAATATGTAGACCATATGAATAATTTGAACCATAAATACGGCACAAAAGTAGTGCCTTAGTGTTGTTTAGTTCTACCCATTTGTGTGTACTTCAGTGGTTCTGAAGCATAATTTTAACCAAGACAAGACACTTCAGTAACGTCTGTGAAATAATGTGATACACAGTCTTAGCATTTGTTGAACAGGTTCAACAGTACAAATTCTGTGGTCTATATCCACATGTCAGCTCTTTGGTGCAGTCGACAGGGTAATTTCACACTATTTACCTCTCAGCTTTTGTTCCGTTACAGAAACTGATTCCATCTGCCTCACTTTCTCCTACTCCAAAAGACTCATGTCAGTGTTGACAACAACAACAACAACAAAAAAAAAGCCATCAACAAACAGCAAGTCCTCTGTTTACTGTAGATTAAATTAGATGTTATCTCCAGAGACCTCAGCTATTTTGACACTGCGACAAAGGGTACGAGTGCGTATCAGGGGAGAACATTTTAATAGTTACTTTTGCATCCTTGGATCAAAACAACCATTGAGTGTTATATATATATGTCGGTGCTCACTCAGTCTTGGGAAAAGTGGAGGAGGATTGTCTATGTGTTACGGTTGAACCTCGTTACAATGTACCTCGAGGGACAGAACAAATCGTTATACGTTATAACGGTAGTTCGTTGTAACCATTTCCAATAAAATGGCCGTCAACTACGATGTATAATAAAGTACGAACATTTATACTGTAGATGTAAAAACATGAAAATCTCAGGCTAGGTACCGTATTTTCCGCACTAAAAGGTGCACCTAAAAGCCTTCCATTTTCTTAAAGGCTCACAGCGCGCCTTAAAATCCGATGCGCCTTGTGTATGGTCATTACGGTAATATGTCAACCCCAAAATGGCTCCTTGCTAGAGGCTCTTTGCTTACAACGCAGAGCTCAAACTTAAGGCGATCGGTTTCGCAGTTGAACACAGAAATAGAGCAGCGGCAAGGGAGTTCAACATTAACAAGTCAATGTTATAACTTGCTGTTGGTGAACTGTGTCGCTGCTTGATTAAATAAGTTTTACTGACATCTGATCGTCGCTATATAAATCAGGGTGTAGTGTTCTGTTGGCATTCCCTTGAGCGTAGCTCCATCTAGTGGATGCATTGTAGATTGCGTCTTATTATGCGGTGTGTCCAATATGTGAAAAAAATTACAAAATAGGCCATTCATTGAAGTTGTGCCTCATAATCCAGTGCGCCTTACAGTGTGGAAAATAAGGTAGTTGTTGTTTTTTTTGTGTGTGCGTGAACAAGGGAATTACCCAAACTCACATGGTACAAAGTACATCGCTCTCGAATTGGTGCCTGACAGCCAGTAATCATCAATGTATGTCAATGATCACAGGAGGGAAGCGATCCGTAATCAGGAGCCATAAGATTATCCTCGACTCATTTGAGTGAAAACTTCTTTGCCTGCAACTCCTTTCCACTGCTGGTCAAGTGGATCTCAACAAATATTCATCAAAAGAGCCAAACCCATTCTGCGGTGATTGGACTTCTTTTCAATTTGTGATACTGCTGCTCGTCCTCCTGGCTCCAGTTTACTAAGTAGTGGAAAATTACACTTTTCCTTCAGGGGGGTTTTGGAAATGGCGCATAAATTGCACTTTCCTTTGGGATGGGTAAGATCCGAGTGCGTATGAGACAGCTGTCAACTTTCAGTTCCCTCGCTTTCATTCTCCTTATTCTCTGCGCTATGCTTCTCTCACCGTCTCACTGTCCAAGCACCTGTCTTTGTTAAGCTATGCGTGTTTGATTGCAGGAATCCAAATGTGTCTCCAGGGTTGAAATGTGCTTGTCAACCGTTGCAGCGGCATATGGTGTCACAGCAGTGGCTCCCACTGAGAGTGTGTCACTGTGTGTGGTTTCTACATTTGCGAAGAAGGCGGGATGACCGAGACTGATACTGTTACCTTCATGATTGAAGATTTGTGCATACGAGTGAATTTCTGACCGTTTTAGATTGACAGCTAAAGTCAATTGCAGAATGCAAATATGTCCATTGTTTCTCCCACTTGTACAACAATTAGGACTACAGTACTCAATATGCTTTTTGGCATCCTCACTTGTTATTGAAGCTTAGACAGTTTTTAGAACATTATGTAGTTTTATCGTATCACATAGTACTGCGGCTATCTTATTTTTACACTTGTATGGTTTAACAAAGCGCGTCGACCTCACAGTGCAGAGGTCGTGGGTTCGATCCCGGCTCCGACCTTCCTGTGTGAGTGTTTGCATGTTCTCCCCGTGCCCGAGTGGGTTTTCTCTGGGTACTCGGGTTTCCTCCCACATTCGAAAAACATGCATGGCAGGCTGATTGGACACTTTAAATTGTCCCTAGGTGTGAACGTTAACGCGGATGGTTGTTTGTCTCTGTGTGCCCTGCGATTGGCTGGCAACCGGTTCAGGGTGTGCCCCGCCTACTGCCCGAAGACGGCTGGGATAGGCTCCAGCACACTCCGCGACCCTTGTGAGGATAAAGCGGATCTGAAAATGGATGGATGAATGGATGGATGAATGGATGGCTTAACAATAGTAAAAAATATTCAGTGATTCAATGAACCTTGGTACAAGAGGAAACAAGAGGATACAAAACCATCCATAATCCATTACTAAAAATCTGAAAACTTTGCAATCATTATGTCACAATTAGGGATTTGGAATTTTTCCTGCCATTCAAGACAAATGTTACCTTTACATCCCTTCCAAATGTTCCACACTTGCAGGAACAACAAACGGCACTGCACAAAACTATGGCATCAGACAGCACCAAGCGGAGTCACATAGGGGCCTGTAGCTTATCCCATTTAACTTAGGGTGAGGCGACATCCACCCTCGACTAATTACCAGTCAATCGAGAGGCTCACACAGAGACATGCAACCATTTAAACTCACATTTGCACCTTCAGGCAGTATGGACCGATTTTTGGACTGTAGGTCATTTTCCGGGATAACGGAAAGAAGACCTGCAAGGGCAAAAGGACAATAAATCTACCCAAACAAGGAGCCAAACCGAGATTTAGATGACAGCCAGCCAGATTAGGTTTGGATTTTGTATACTATTCTTGACCTGTTTTCCCAGCTAAATTACCCCCGGCATCTCTGTAACTCATCAAGAGCAACCTTCCCCCTCAAAAAAAGAAGGAAAAAAAGAGTAAAAAGAAACCGCTTCTGATGGATATGGATTAACAGGGTTCATTTGACTTGACTAACTGGCTCTTTCTCATACGTAACATTAGAAGCGGTTGTCTCACATGTGGCGAAAGCGGCAGGTGGTTCAACACCCTGTGTGCACAGATAAAAGCAAAAAGTGTGGGAGGAAGGAAAAGTAGAGGAACATCACAGGCGTGCTGTGTGAGACTTCCAATCCTTTGAAACAGGCATGGCACTATATATTTAGCATCGTTATTTTCTTCCTTTCACTTTTTTTTCTGGAATGTGTATTTATTTTCCTTCACATATGGCAGCATAATTAAAAGAAATATCAAGATGTTTTGGATATTTTCTGTTGGGTCCTAAAAGTGGGCACACATGAAAACAAGGAACCAAATAGGAGTATCTCAACGAGTAAATACAATTCAGCTACCGACACCAATATCTGTAAATTTTCTTTGACCACCTGTAAATCCCCAAGAGTTTCCAACTTTAGAAAGGCAGGCAAGAGAAAGAAAGAGCATACAGGCTGAAAAGAGACAGGTACAAAGTATATTATACATAGAGTGCTCCAGCAAATTGAGGTCTGATAAAGTTTTCTGTCACAGATGACTGGGTAAATGGGCTAGTCTTAATGAATATTTTAATTGAAGTGCGTTTCTTTTTTTTTTTTTTAACTCTTCAAACTTAGTCATTGTTTTAAAAAAATTACATAGAAGCACTTGTAAAAAAAAAAAAAGCCCTCATGTGTGGAGTTTGCATGCAGCCAACCATATCCCTGTGCTTGCTTGGATTTACTAAATATTTGGAGTTGGACTCACGACTAAAATCCCGAATTGTGCTAATGTCGGCGAATTACTTCAGATTGGATTCATAATTTAATGTTACATCCATACATTCATTTTCCGAATGGCTTTATCCTCACAAGGGTTGCGGGGGTTGCTGGAGCCTAATCCAGCTGTCTTCGGGCAGTAGGCGGGCGACAACTTGAACCGGTTGCCAGCCGATTGCAAGGCACACAGAGACAAACAACCATCTTTTCTCACACTCACACCGAGGGACAAGTTAGATTTTAGAGTGTTCAATCAGCCCTGCTATGCATGTTTTTGGAATGTGGGAGGAAACTGGAGTACCCGTAGAAAACCCACGCAGGCACGGGGAGAACATGCAAACTCCACACGGGAAGGCCGGAGCCGGGATTGAACCCACGACCTCTGCACTGTGAGGTTGACGTACTAACCACTCAACCACAGGGCTACCTTCAAAAAATTAATAATAATAACCGAATGATGACATCTTTTGCTTACTTTCAAGGGTAGAGAATAGTTGAAAGGGATGTTTTGTAAATACAAATAGGGCAAAAAAAAAAAAAAAAGTGAGGAAGGAAGTCGAGGTAGTCCCAGGCCAAAGGCAAAAGATGTGTTTAGAATATTACATCACATTGCTTCCCCATCTACTAGCCTTTCTGTGACTCCACTCGGGAGACATGAGCAATTACTTTGGCGTGTTTGTGTATTCAAGACCCCACATGTATATTTCATCAAAGTGAAGTATGTGTCTGGTTATCTGTATGACAGGATAAAGCAAATGCCAAGGAATTGTTATCAGTAACTTCTATATGTATAAATCACTCACTCAGAAAACCACGCTTCAAAGGTACCATTTACCGTTCTGATAAATTGGAGCCAAACTTTAAAAAGTTCTTGTTGATGTCACAAGCAGGGCACCAGGGAAAACATGAATTGATGTTATTTTATGATATGTGTTCCAGTATTAATGGTTCTAAGCTTTGACAAATGTGAAACTAACTCCACATTTCATTTATAATATCTACAAAATATTACAGTGAATATACTGCAACAAGACAAGACTGTCAGAGTGGGAACTGCAATTAAAGTATAAAAATCAGCAATGTAATTTAACATGAACTGTTGGCTATTACGTTATGTAAAAAGTAAGGACTGGATATGGGTCGTCATTATTGTTGGCATCAGCAAAAAAAAAAAAAAAAAAAAAAGGTCATGCTATATACTGTACCTCCAAAAGTTAAGTCAACAAATAACATGCGCAGACAAACACTGGGAAAGTTATATAAGCTACTTTTTTTTTTTTTTTTTTTGTAAAAGGATACTATGATCAAATGTGGAGGTAATGAAGGTCGACGCTGCAACTCAACATCAAAGTACAGACATGGCGAGAGTAGGCCACTGATCTCCTGTGAATGTCAGAGCTGCGCTACTGTCAAGGGAAAGTGGAGTAGATTAAAAGTGACGGTTCCAAGCTTTAATGGAAGGCATCAGATGATGAAAAGGGCAAAACCAAAGCACAACGCATTGTACAATGTTGTGGAAAGCTTCTTTTCCAAATGACTATATTTGCCCCTTGGAGTGATGGAAAGGTTTTTTGAAACATCTTCTGATGCACTGACACACATCATCGGTGATGGAACCCAGGATCATTTGATGTTTTGGGGAGCCAAACCGCACCCTCCCCAAGGCAAACCAACCGGAGCTGATCAATCCCTGACTTGTGTCTAAGTAGCAATGCGCCATGGTGTGCTCCTTAGTCACAGTAACTTTGAGGCCTTTTCTGCTGCCTCAGTGCTGTGCCTGGTGGCCTGCCTTTTTTGGGCACCTGCAAAGCCCAAGCAGGGCTCAAAATGAGCAGTTTCGCGTCGCTGTTGCCACATAAAATGTGCATTTTGCTCCACAAACCACGCCATTGAAACATAAAACTGTGAATGGGCATGTGCTTTTGTGACAAAACGCAGAACTGCTAAATGTTACAGAATCAGTGAGTGAATGGTAACTTGAATTGCCTTTCACATACCGAGATTGTTCCAAATACTATCTATATAAAAAAATAATAAAAAAAGACATCTGATTGCCTGCTGCTCGCTGCTAGCGCTCTCTGCTCCCCCTCTTTTGATTTTGATTTTCTTTTTTGGGGGGTGCGGGGTTGTCCTGCGCTCCCTCTGTACTGCGCGCGAGCGCGAGCGTGTGTGAGTGTGTGTGTGTGTGTGTGTGTGTGTGTGTGTGTGTGTGTGTGTGTGTGTGTGTCCTGTCTGCGCATATCCCATTTTGATGGGATATGCGGGCAATTGCGAAGTGACGTCGTCGTTTACGCGCTTCAAAATGGTGGCATTCGACCAGAGCTTGTCTGTGATGGGAGAAATTGTTTCACACTATTAGTAACTTTTTTTTTTCAATATCGATTCGTTACTTTCATAATAGTGGTAAAACAATCGTGACTACTGTGCGGAATTAGAGATGCATCATCTCTGTCAAATCACGTGACATTTCCATCGCTCTACACGTCACACCGCTATAAACTAAACGATAAATAAAGATTATTAAAAAAAAAAAGTACTGTACACTCAGTGAAAAAAGCTAAGCTGTGTAGCCTACAGCTTTTTAGACTTGGAGAAAACTGGACCCTTGCATATGATGAACATGCAAACCCGACACAGAAAGACATGAACCGAGATTCAAATTCACAACCATCTGGAACTTTTTTTCTTCAAAGCACCTTTGGTCAGCACTGTTCTGTCTGTGTGCAATGGCAGTTTTCACAGCAGCAGTGGGCAGTCCAAGCCATGGTCTGTTTGATCCCTTTTCAAGACATCATGCTGTCTTGAGGCATGGGAAGTTGGAAAAGTGTGAGAGGTGTCTGTATGTTGTCATGGGTGAATACTACTCCTTAAAGACTCGAAGCCCAATGTTAAGCTTGTGATGCAGGAATTAGATTAATATTCAATCAGTTATGACAGAGCAAGATCACTTTCAAAATAACATATAGCCTGACCATTAAATAGATAGGCATCGGGGATTACACTATAGTTGAGGTAGAAATATAAAAATGTTTAACATAGAAATCTCTTTGCAGACAGGTGAATGGACATGAAAAGACAAGAAAGCAAAAAAAAAAAAAAAAGTATACACAGGCCATGGGGATTTCTTGCAAGAGAAACAGGGCTCCCGCATGAGATGGCAAGTGTCAGCATGTATATGACAGAGAAGCACTTGTAAAATACCTCTTAAAAATGTGCCATATGTTGCGCTAGCAAGTGCGATCAAACCATCTGCCCCAACTGTGTACTGGAAGCCACAAGAGTTGCTGCAGAGCTGGACTCTGGCCGTCCCGTTGACTGTTGGGAGCTGTTTCTCACAGATAACATACTCCAACATATTACGAATGGGCCACACACACACTTTGATAGAATTCAAACTCAAAGCAAATTTTTTTTTTCAAATATAAAAATCATCAATCCTTATATTTAGGGTGAACAAATCAAGTCAGATAATTTACCTTTCCTGTCTTCTACATGCATTTCTCCTGCCAAACATTGAACCAACACGGATACTATGATGTTGTTTTATGGTTAGATTGGCTTTAATAGCTCAAATGTATCTGTAAATAAATTAATGGGGGTGGTGGGGGGTTGATCACATTCTGACGTAAGGGAGCTTTGAGCTGCATTAAGAATATATTTTTAACTTCCACCAATAAATGTGAAAAGTTCAGTGGGAACTTCTGCCG
Organism: Hippocampus comes; assembly: GCF_001891065.2. NCBI lineage: Eukaryota > Metazoa > Chordata > Actinopteri > Syngnathiformes > Syngnathidae > Hippocampus > Hippocampus comes. The sequence goes on from NW_017805993.1 coordinate 182,252, forward strand.
GGTATTTTATCTCTGTATACTATCAGAAGACTATATTATTAGTTGAACTATTTATTCATTCATTCATTTTCCGATCCACTTAATCCTCACAAGGGTCGCGGGGGGTGCTGGAGCCTATCCCAGCCGTCTTCGGGCAGTAGGCGAGGGACACCCTGAACC
>NW_017805993.1:183006-215237 GCF_001891065.2 Hippocampus comes
ACCAATTACTTGTTAAAGTTTGTACAATCAGTGGGATCAGTTGCAATGCATATATGTGAATGATAAAAGTAAATTGCACATTTGTCGAAGGAAATGTAAGGTGCTTCATGAAATGTTTTGTAAAAGATATGTTCATTAAATTTCAATATTTTCCTAATGTTCTTGTGCTTCTTTATACCAAAACAAAGGAAAGACATATTGTTTTGGTTATTTATAGCAAAGTATTGTATCATTTTAATGGTCCGGCCCACTTGACATCTACCGAGGCCGTATGTGGCCCACCATGTGAAATGAGTTTGACACCCCTGATTTAGAGTGTTCAATCAGCCTGCCATGCATGTATTTGGAACGTGGGAGGAAACCGGAGTACCTGGAGAAAACCCCCGCAGGCCCGGGGAGAACATGCAAACTCCACACGGGGAGGCCGGAGCTGGAATTGAACCCGGTACCTCTGCACTGTGAGGTCAACGCGCTAACCACTGGACCACCGGGCCACCCTTGAACTATTTAATGGATGCTAAAAACACTGACACACGGGCATTGAGCTTTTTCACCCAGATGCAAGAAGTTGTAATCTCTCCAAAATGGTTGCTCGTTCTTATACTATCATAGCTGCAGCCGCATATTGGAGTGACTTTTCCCAGCCCGATGTAACAATGTGTGACTTCACCATTTTAACAGGATTCAACTACAGTACTAAGCGTGCCAAAGAGTGGCACTGTTAAGTAAGGCCACAGCAAGTAGAGTAGAAGGTCACAGCGAAATAATGGCCTCGCTCAAGTCATCGACGGGATCTAATTGTGTCAATCTAACAAGTGAAATGGAACATTCAAATGATCTCACAGTGCAATTTGCAGATGGGTCTAGTGACAGCGGCATTGCTTTAATTACCATTTCACACATTGTGAGTGGAATAGTAATGTGAAATTACAAGTGAGTTACTTCTACCTTCTTTCTTCAGTGTTAACCGTCACATTTTGGTGGCCATCATTTCCATCTGATCTTCCTGACTTATTTCTGCCCCCACACCTCAATTTTAGATTCTCAGAGCACGACTGAACTTCATCAGGGAAAAGACGATAACGCAGCCCCAAAGTTTCTTCTTTTCCACCCGAACTCACTTTCATGTATTTTGTCCCTCATTTTTTTTCCAATTACACTTCCATTTCACTTCCACCTCATCCTCATTAGAGGCTGGTGTGACAATGTTTTTGAAAAATAATCTGGTCCACTGAAATAAGAAACAGATAAAAAAAAAAAAAAGAAACTTTCCTTTCCTGTCACTGCCTACTTTGATGGTAGAAATGACCTTAACTTGAATGACAGGTCCATATGTGGGATCAAAATTAACAGTCAAGATACATTTTCACTGATTGCATTTGATATCATAGCTATGCAGATGTAGTGACAAAGATGATCATTTTTGCTGGCTCATCAATGAAGTTTCCCATTGACTGATAGTAATAAGGTCAATAATCAGCACTGATCCTTCCGCGCAGGATTTTGTGGTTTATTTCGGTGATAGAGTAGAGCAGGGCTGGGCACCTCCGGTATTTCAGGCCCATTTTCCTGCATGTTTTAGATGTCTCCTTCCTCCAAGACACCAGATTGAATTGATCAGGATCGCTCGAGACCCAGACATGTACCATCTCTCACTGCTATAACACACCTGATTCAACTGATCAGTTCATCTGCAAGCTCTGCAGGCACCTGATAACGAATCCAGTCACTATTTTGAGTTTGTGTCAGCTAAAGAACACATGAAGGTACGTTTTTGGTACACTGTCGGAGTCGCTGCAGGACTGAAATGAGCCTCATGAGACCATAATTTTGTGACCCCCCCCCCCCTTACAATTAACTGAGAACTAATAAGTTACTAAAACGTAGTCTGTAACCTATTGCTCTACACCAGGGGTGTCAAACCTATTTTCGCCGCAGGCCACATGTTAGTTATCATTTCCCTTGGAGGGCCATTGTGACTGAAATCATATCAAGAAGTCAGGAATAACAGTTTATTCAACTATTGTTTAAGTTACTGTAATGAGGTGTTTGGCAACAAGAAAATGCTTACAATGTCTCTCTAATTTATTACATTTGAGAATGTGAAATTTTGGTCCATATTTTAGCAAGCATCATGGAAGTTGCCATGTTTGATTTGCTTTCGCGGGCCACATAAAATGGTGTGCCGGGCCAAATCTGGCCCCCGGGCCTTGAATTTGACACCTGTGCTCTACACAGACACGGTCATATTGTAAGGAAACGTATAACTTTCAAATGTAGTAAGTACAGTAACCTGCCCAGCACGATCATTCAACAGAAACAGCTTTTACAAAAGTGGTGAATGATTTATTGTTGGCGTGCCATTCAGACTTAACATCTTTTCTTTTGATGTCGGACCTGAGTGCTGCACGTGATACTGCGGACCACTGTATATTTTTCAACAGGTTCCAGAATCATTTTGGTATCACTGGTCAGCTTTGGGTCCTGGCTATGAGCAAAAACACTTTGCTTCTAAACCTTGCTAAACTTGTGACAATTGTTATCGGACTGTCAAAATGAAGTCACCCTACTTTATAATTTCACCCTGTATCTTGATGATTGTATTATTAATTTCAAGATACAATAGTAAAGCACCTTGGTGGGCTCTTTAATCAGTCCTTTCCATTTGATGTGCATGTAACAGAGGTAGTAACACGTGGCCTTTTCCACCTCGGAAAAACTGATCAGACCAACCTTTTCAGTGACAAATGCTGAGATTCATGCTTTTGTCACATCAAGCCAGGTTATTGCTATGTTCTCTTATCATGTTTGCCCCCCTTAAAAAAAACATTTGAGGTCTGTGGTACCTTGAATTTCAATCAAGAGGGTTCCTCTGTATTACAGTTGTATTGGCATCTGCTCATTGGCTCCTTATTCATGTGAGACAAGATGTGAAGCTGCTGCTGCTAACCAATAACAATTGTGAATATTCTACAAGCCTTGTCCTTCTGAGCACCGACACTGTGGAATGGTCATCCAGGATATCAGGACCTGGATACAATATGTTTGTTTTTTTGTCCTGAATTTACTCTTACTGATCTGAGTCCAGGCAACCATAGCAAGTATACAAAGGAAATACTTTTCATATTTTCACCAAACAAATATGTCTATTTTTTTTGTGCTTTAGAGTAATTATTTGTAAAATGCATGTTGAAACCAAACACAGACCATGGAGACCTTTAACTGTATGTGTGATTGATGATGTTTTTTTTCCCCGTGACAATTCACTGTTGTCTCTGTTTTAAATGCTGCTTTCTGCTTTATGCTATGAGTTGTTTAAAATTAAATACAATTTGTCAGAGCCACCCCTCCCGAAATGCAGGACACGCACTGCCTCATCCTCCACAGGGGGCACCCATTTTGGCTCATATTTGCAGTGGATGCACAACTGATGCGTATTACACTGCACGCACGCAGCATGTAGAGCACTTAAAGGATCTCTTCGTCTCTCAGCACCCGCAGGCAAGCGATTTATGTGGTAGTCCTCTTACCAGCTTGAGACAAAGTTTTGAAATTATGCATTTGGTCAAATCATTTTTAATAATCCCCTCCATGAGCCGTCACCTTTTTCTGGTGGAGGTGTATGAGTGTCCCAATGATCCGAGGAGCTAAGTTGCTCTGAGGCTTTTTGCCTCTGGCAGGGTTACCAATGGCAAACAGATCCAAGTTGAGGGACCAGACCAAGGAAGGCTCAGATACCCCTTATGATAAATAAGAAAAAATGATTCAGTTTTCCTTAGCCTGGGCGCGGGTTATTGTGGCGCTCCCTTGGAGCCAGGCCTGGAGATGGCGCTCAAACATGAGCGTCTGTCTGTTGGCCGAGCCTGAACCCGTGGGGCCCGGCTGGGCTAAGATTGAAAGGACAACATGGGCCGTGTGTAGTGAGCTGGACGGCGGGCAATGGCGGAACCTTGGCAGTCAGATCTCCGGCTATAGAAGCTGGCTCTAGGGACGTGGAATGTCACCTCTCTGGCGTAGGCTCATTACACATTGCAAAGCTCTGACTCACCATTATGAGTTGTATTCTTGGGTTGGATGGCCTCCTTTGGCCCGCAGGCTCATTCACTGGCGCAACTTTCTAAATAAAGCAATTCTGCGACTGCTTCCCACGTATCTTTGTGTTTTTATCAGGCAGAAAAGTACATGGCAGTATTCATTGAATTCTCAGGACATTTTTTGCTTTCTGTCCCAAACATCCGGATAGACATTGGGAGAAAGGCTTTTGGTGACTCTGCACCCGCAACCTGGAATTGAAACTCAAGGAACCGGTGTCCTTAAATGTTTCTAAATCTAAATTGAAAGAGATGGGAACAGCTTTCATAGACTGTTGTTTGAGTAACTGAATGTGTAAGAGCAAATATCGCGCTATGTGAACAGGTAAGTTGTCCCTTTTTTAACGTCTGAAACTTTGTGTATTTTGCCTATTACCTGTCTGGGCCCTGTCTCTCTTGGAAAAGAGGCTCTTAACCTCAATGGGACCAACCTGGTTAAATAAAGACTCAACAAACAAATCAAGTGATTCCCAACCAGGGTACCATGGCAGCCCTCTTGTGTGGAGATCATGAGGGGTGCTGTGGCAAACTATCCAATGTCAAAATATAGTTGGAAAAATGTTATTTATGAATTTTAAATGTCTTCATCTATCTGTGCTACTTATATGTAGCGACAGGCATAATAATGAAGTGCTTTTCCATCAGATGGCAGAAAGTACAATCAATCCGTGTACCCACCAGTTGCTATTAAGTTATGGCATCCCTCGTATATCAGCTTTGGGTCCAATTAAACATCCTCACATTTCACTCTGAGAAAGTCAATGTGTGCATAAATTGAGACATACCGGTAATTACTTTTCTTGATTTTTCTAATGTAAAATGCTAAAAGTTGTGAAACACTGATCCAATCGATCAGTTTTCCATCAATCCGTCCTAAATAAATGACAATAGAATTAGCACAGGCTTGAAACAACCAATTCCAGCGGTTCCATTAGCAATTTGATGAATGTAAATGAAGCTTTCTTTCCTCCACAATGCAGATGTCACATGGATGAAAAACCTCAACATGTGTTCTATATTGCTCTGCCAGGCATCGCAATTTCAACTGCTTGACCCTTTCATTTTTTTTTTTTTTCTGGCGCTGACCTTTTCATAGAACTACCAATTAAAAATTGCTCATTTCGGTTCTTACGTTGCAGTGAGCGTATCGTTAAACTTTCATTCTCACCACAGACTTTTACTTTGAAGCCAAGATGTCTATAGTTTGCCAAAAGAGTCTACTTCTATTAGTATTCTGTTCTGCATCTCTTTGTATATCACTTGTCCTCGGAGGTGAGCTAGACACTACCAAAGAGGATTTTGGGCAAGATGAACTCGACTGGTTGACAGACAATCGCATAGCTTATTGAGACAATTAACCCTTTTTTGGCAATCTGGCAAGAATCTGGTCCACTTGCAAAATACCCATACCAGCACAGGGATACTGTAACATGCAAGCGCCGCAGACAAGCCAAAGCTGGCCGGTATTAATCCAATCATTCCGCTTATCCAAGGTCGCCTCGTAGGGCCGGCAGCTCGAGCAGGGAAGGCCAGACTTCCCTCTCCCCAGTCACTTCGCCCAACTCTTTCCCGTGGATCCCAATGTTTTCCGAGGGCAGCCAGAAGACAGTCTTTTCGAGCATGTCCTAAGTCGTCTCTCAGGCCTCATCTCGGTGGGATGTGCTGGGAACACCTCACCAAGGAGGTATCCCAATCAGATGCCGGAACTACTTCACCAGACTCCTCTCACTGCGGAGCAGTGGATCTACTCTGAGCCCCTCACAGATGACCGAGCTTCTCATCCTGTCTCTAAGGGATAGCCCGCACACTCTGCGGAGGAAACTCATTTCAGCTAATTGTATCTGAAGTTGTGTGAGAAGGAAGTCATGTCAGTTACTTGTGATAAGTAGCTGATTCTGAACAAAAGATGAATGTGTTCTCGTGCATATTTAGTCAATGAAAGGTACACACAGTTGTAGATATTTCGCCACATTTTTTTCATTTGGGGGGGCGGCAGGGCTTTTAGGGGAAGCTGAGCTTCCCTTGCAGTCTCAGAGCATTCACCACTGGTCCACCCTTTTCCAAGTGAGACATGAGCTCAGATTTGGACCTGCTGGAATTCATTACAACCTGAAGCCAACAGCACCACATTTTCTGCAAAAAGTACAGATGCAATATTGAGGCTTAATGCCTCAGTTGCACCTTGAAATTCTAAGGTTATGAATAGAATCATTGACAAAGCGTCATCTGTGACCAAACTCGCATTGGTCCTACAGGAACCAACCAGCCCGCATCTGGGGGTTCAATACAGGTACCCCCTTTTTCTTTTTTTTTTTAAGCACCCCTGACAGAACTCACCGAGGGACACCGTTGAACGCCTGCTCCACAATACTGGTTGGCCAAACTCCCTGCCGAGAGTGTAAAGCTGGTCCACTATTCCACGGAAAACCACACTTCTAAGTGCACCCTACTCTGACGCCTTTGTATTCAAATACTGTAGTTTAGTGACAAAGTTAATGATTCTTATCTCTTTTTCATTTAACTTAAAAGTATCTTTTCGAATGACATGCACTGAGAAAAGTGACTTTCTTCGAGACAGATAAATTACTTTTACGTGAGAGCTGAAACAAGGGTAGCTTTGAACCAACTCAATAGTTCCACACCGCCCTGCGAGATCTGAACTGACAGTTTCTGAGGATTACAAAAGATAAGGCCAAAGAAGGCTCACGCGGGTATCACAGAATGACAATAACAATGGCCGGGAGGCTCAAATGCTTGACGCAGAGGATTCAGTGATCTGATATGCCTGTGTGCCTTTTACCAGGACGTGAACACAAAGCCTCGATAGGCTTAACTCGAATGGTCTATTATATTTTGTATTGATTTCTAAAATACAATTATGTGACAGCTTTAGCGGACAAATGTCTTTAAATCCAATTTGATGATACACAAACTCAATGGTCAACCAGCTAAAATTACTCCAAGAGTGCAATGGCGACTCATTCAGGAGGTTGCTGGCCTCACTTCAGGTCAGTGTTCACGAATCTTTCAAGAAGAAAGACACTGGCCAAAAAGCTGAATTTGAATCCCCTTGAGATGGTGTGACCTTAAACGGGCAGTTCATGCAAGAAAACCCTCCAATATGGCGAACAAGAGTGGGCCAACATTTCTACACAACTCATGAGAATGGTTCGGAGGGCAATTACTCACTCAAATAGGGTCAGGTTGGTTTGGATTTTATTTGTGCCTTAATAAATTGAATTGGCATTTAGAAATGGCTTTTTTTTGAGTTGTCTTTGTGCGATATTAAAATTGAGTTGATGAACTGAAACCTTTGTGTGTGATAAATATGCAAAGAACACAGAAATCAGGAAGGGGGAAAATACTTTTTCGCATGGCTGTATACTGGTACAAATTTAATGGTCATCTATTTGCGTATGAACACGATAACATGATTCTTTATAATTTATAGGGAAGGGAACATTTTCCTCCTTCCTCCTACTCCCTTTCAGCATATAAACTGTACTGAACCAACCACAATGTTGTACTAGAAGCTTCCAGGAGTGCTTCACAACATCAAAACAGCTTTTTTGTTTTACATAAGTGACCCGAGTGCCCCAAGTCCGAACCCGGCATTTCTCCTGTCGTCTCTCACAGTTGTTGTCTGCTGTGATTGATGAAGTGTTTCTGACCCAGCGTTGCCTTCTCAAAGCCTGACTTCCCCTTCGAGCTTTTCCTTCCTGTGTCTTACGGTTACTTTCTTTACTTTTCTGCTTTCTTCCTTTTTGCTGTGGGGTAACATTTTTGTATGTGTCACTTCAATGCTCCCTCTCGCTCTGGCGAGAGGCAAAACCTCTCCCTCAATCCCTCTAATCTGCTCTCTATGTCGAGGGTCACGTCTCCCTCTCTCTTTATACCCCCCTGCGCCTGTTGGGAGGTGACTGCTCTGGATGACTTTTTGTTAATTCAACATCCTAAAGACAATGCTGCCACACGCTCTGCCAGCACTGAGTCATGACTGATGGCAACCCTCAGGATGAAGTCAAACAGAAAACAACATCATCAGGCCACTGCTTGTTCTACATTTGCTTTCGGAGCTTAAATCCAAACAATCTGAAAGAACAATATCCTTTGGAAATACATGCACAGATGTAGCCTGAATAACCCCACTTTAATGTCCCATAACTATGTTTAGCTTTGCTAGCTCGGTGCGATCTTCGCATGCTCTGTCTTGATGTAATGACCACTCTTTGGGAATGTTACTTTATGAGTAATTAGTTGTAGTGAATCATTACTTGCTCAGAAAGTAACTGAGTAATTGAATCACTTAAAAATAAAAGTATCTCATGACTAGACAAAATAACGATTGTAAATTCCCTGAAAAAGTGCTGAAAAAATGCTCTCCGTCAATAGTAAGCACTTCAGCAACATACATTTTGTTTGTTTATGAATTAATTAATTTGATTAAGAAATCATTCGAACCCTCAATATTAGATAACATGTCAAAGTCAACAACATGTACCTCGACGTGGTGTATTTTTGTCACATTACAAGTGGAACATAATACATACAACACAGTGTTTTAACTCTGCCTTCTACGACCAAGTAAAGTAAATTTACAATCTCAAAATAGCGGTCATTCTGTGCTTGAAGGATCTCGTTCAGACGTTAACAGCTAAACAATGTAAAGTATGTTTACTAGCAAACTTAATAAAACGCTCACAACCTGAGACCAATAGTCTATAGCAGTGTTTTTCAAACCCTGTGCAGTGCCGCGAGACATTGTCAGGTGTGCCGGGGTAAAATATCCAATTTGCATGCCTGTGAATCGCCCAGAAAGTAATTGTGTGGTACCCTCCCATACCGCTAGGGAGCAGCAACAGCTAGCCAATTGCCTTGTGTCTCAACCACTAGAGACAAGCGAATTTGTGCCGCATGAATGCAGGACAGTGAAACAATAAATATCAAAGATTAGAAAATACTTTTTTCTTTGTGTTCATTTGATTCCAATTCAAGTTGTTATAACGTCATTCTTCAATGTTAAAAACGCTTAAAGTAACAATATAACACGTTAATTGTTAAAATTAGCGTTTTTTTTTTTTCTTCACATTTTCAACTAGTGGTGTGCCGCGAGATTTTTTTAATGAAAGAAGTTTGCCTTGGCTCAAAAAAGTTTGAAAAACACTGGTTTATAGAACACAGGCTGACAGGATTTCAAACATTTTCTTCATTTAAAATTAAAACAGGTCAACAACTTTTATGTCACAATAGAATTCTTCCCCTCACCAATATCCCTCGTTCCACCGGGCTCTTCCATCCCGAATCTAATCCCGTGGATTACTTCCTTTTGAGCCTGTGCCTCAAGCATCTTCCTGTGGCAATCAACAGAAGATAGCCAGAAACTGTTTGTCCCTTTTGCCCCATGCCACTTCTAGTGCATTCTATTCTTTTCAGTTGATCCCAGTGTTGGATTTAGATGAGAGCCAATAGGAGCTTTTTTAATGACAGTAGTTGTGCAATATTGAATGCATTGATATCCCCTGTACTAATTACACAACAATACGTACTCTCCGAACACCACAAACCCCATAATTACCCCCCGCTCTTCAATAGATCCCACATGAATAGACTGAAGTCCATCTTGTTTTTACCGGATACATCCCTTCTTCTTTTTTTTTTTTTCCTTTTTTTTTTTTTCAATATATGTATTTATTTATTGACTGGGATGAGACCTACTCCCAGTGAATTTATAACAATAGCTGTTTAATGAATGAAATAATTACAATCTTGTCCTTCTGCCAAAGTGTCATTGAATCTTTTTCATGTCAACAACATCCGCCTAAGTGTTACAGTTTTTTTTTTCTCCCCCGTACTGCGCAAATTAACTATGAAAAAATGAGCAGAGTCATGTAAATATAACCCATGTGTATATGAAAATGTAATGGATTTTAACATCATAAACCTCGGGAGGAATGATTCCCAATTGTCAGACTCTTCGGCACAGTTGCCACTATGGCCCTCAGGCTACTTGTGTGCCATGTTTCACTCTTTGATCCCTTGTTTTATGTCTTTCCTCTTTCTCTTCCTCTGTTTCAGTGTCCCCAGATGTGAAGCATGAAATCAGGTAATTCAGCAACACAAAAGCCTTTGAAATGTAAATTTGTGAGTGTGTGCGTCTGCATTGCTGAGCGAGTGAGAGAGCGTGAAAAGCTTTGGATTGGAAATCGGCCAATGAGTGAAGGAACTAAAAGTGGCTCATTGTTATTGATGGTGTGCTCATTCCTTATTTTTATTTTCAAATATTATTTTTATCATTTCAATATCAGAGACGTCCTCACCGGGCAGTCGTGTTTCACCGAGATGAAGAAGGGTGTATCACATCAGTTTTTGAGGGAAGTGATGAGCCTTAACATGACCAGAAACTAGACAAAACCACAGTCACCAATAAAGCTTCACAAGTTTAGCTTCAGTCTCCTCTGCCATTACAAAATGTAAAAGGAATTACTAATATAGTCACCTGCGCAAAATAATGCATTAATGAAACCCCATCCAACCAATCCATTATTCATCTCGCGTATCCTCGCTTCACCGCGAGGTCGTGCTGGAGACTATATAGCGGTAGGCGGCGTACACGATGCACTCATCGCAGGCTCGCATACACAAATAACCATTCATAATCATGGGCTCACATATGGATAATTTACCATGCTACCGAACTACCATGTAGCGGCATATTTCTGGGTGAATGGGAGAGGAACAAAATGAAACTCACCTATATATATCTATATATATCTATATATCTATATATATATATAATATGTGTGTGTGTGTGTGTGTGTGTGTGTGTGTGTGTGTGTGTGTGTGTGTGTGTGTGTGCGTGCTTGCGTGCGTGCATAACACTACAACCCAAATACATACATTCTAAGTTGTGCCTGATGGGTTTCATGTGTGAAACGCTCATCTCGTGAATATCGTCATGAAATTATCGTAGCTGCTGGCTGAAGAACTTCCTGAAATTCACTCACTCACACGCAAGAGTGATGATTAGTTGGGGAGTTCGCATTATTGAAGATGACCTTTACGCATCCAAAGGTTAGGACCATTAAGTTGAGCGTGTCTGGACAGGTAGGGTTTGCCAGAAGGGGCAGCCAGCGAGGGGGTGTCATTAATAGCTAAGAACGTATTCCCATTTTGTGGCATTTTCTCGAGCGACAGTATATGAAAAGATTAGGCAGCAAAAGAAGGACAGCGCCAGTAAGGGTGATGGATGAAGCAACCCCTTTTGTGAACATGAAGGTAGGATGTGGGACAAAACCTGGCAGCCCCATAATCTTTATCCTGAAGATGAGGGAGTGGAGAACGAAGACAAAGAATATTACATTCCCTCCCTGCTAAGAGGCAACGACCGGAATTCATCAGTGTGAGCCATTGAGCGAGCGAGTGAGCGAATGTTTTTCTCCCATGCAGATTTCCAGTGCGGCAGCGACTTGAAGAGGAGCTGCAGGTTTCTCGGGTACAGATAATCCTTTCGTGAAATGACAGGAGGTGATAGAAAAGGTAGAAAAAAAACAATGTTTGAAAATGACCCAAGGCAGAAAGTTGAACGAGAGGCTGAGCAATGACAAAGCACAGAAACTAAAGGAAAACGTGTAAAAAATACTGTTCTCCATTTTTTTTTCTACATAGGAAAGAACAGCAAAGGCAGTTATGGCAAGCAAACAAAACCGATGACTGGTTTGTCAGTTTGAATTCCTAATGACCTCACATCATCTGTCTCCTCCCATAAATTCTTCCTCAGTGCAGCGTTTAGCTGCCTGGGTGGACTGCAACGCTATATAAACTGACAATCCCCGCCTGGAGGAATTCATGACTGTTCAGATGAGTCTTTGTATTACCTTCACCGGAACGGTTTACGTAAACTTCAGGCTCAGAGAAACAGGCACAGCAAAAACATGGCAACCAAGTCAAGATCCACGTTTGTTTTCTTTTTTCAGAGGATAGCTTTTATCCAGATCAAGTTTGACATGATCATTCTGCAGGCAATCAGATCAAGTGTTCACATTTTAGTAGCAAGTGCTGTTTGCGACTCGACGTTTCTACAGCTGTTTTAAACACCGGTTGTTGCTTTTTATATAAGAGAGTCCCAGGAACACGGTAATGGGCCAAGCTTGTATAATATCAGGAAGTAGGGCACATTACATAAATACAGTGGCAATTATATTGCTTATAGTGCTTGTCTGTTTGACTTTAGATTAGTTTGCAACGATGCAGAACTTGTGAGGTGGAAGAAAATACATACGTTCAACATCAGGTTCGTTTGAGTGCCGCAGTATGTTCAGCAAAAGCACAGTTAAGGTTGAAGTCATGTCAGTTATTTAGACGTTACCGGTTTGCACAGTTTTGGATTTGTTTTTTTTTCTGTGTATTCTCAAAACTACTGGCCCAGGATTTTGGATGAGTAACCAAAAGAAAGCCATACAGGCTATTATTCACATTTACCCACGTCAAAAGGTAGATGTCAAAGGACACAGGTTATAATGAGTTGAGAAGTGGTCCCCTTCTCTTTTTCTTTTTTGAAGAGATGTTCTTCAGGATAGAGAAAAGCGTAACTGGTGCCGTTTCTCTTTTCTTGCTATGCCCCATCATGCTATCTTGAATCTATCATCCTCCAAAGACCTGCTCTAACCGGACCTTTTTATATTCTCAAAACTATTTACAGAGACTTCAGTTAATCCTCGGCTCCAGGTGCAGCTCCTCAGAAGCTCATGGACAATAACAGTTATCCCCCTATTCCCTAAACTTCAAAGTATTGATCGAAAAAGTAAAGCGAATGGGGTGAGAAGGTCATCTTTGCCCTACTTTGTCAGCCACGTCCCGAAACTGCATATAATTAACTGCACCAAAATCAATTAAATGGCACAGTGGATCTATATTCTGCTATAAAGTTGGGTTATTTTCAAGCATGTGAAGACATCCAAACAAAAGCAATCACTTCAAGGTGTGTGTGTGTGTGTGTGTGTGTGTGTGTGTGTGTGTGTGTGTGTGTGTGTGTGTGCGTGTGCGTGTGCGTGTGCGTGTGTGTGTGTGCGTGTGCGTGTGCGTGTGCGTGTGTGTGTGTGTGTGTTCCTCAGGCTTTTATTCAACTTGTCTTTTACACTTGGATTGCTGCCTTGGGTTATCTTCAACCAAAGGATTCAAAGGTGGGCATAAAGAGATTTTGGTCTCTTTATAAACACATTGGCTAAACCCCGGTGGGATGAAGAAAGACATCGTGGACAAGACAGCTATTGTTTGTAGAAAAATATATATTTGGACAGAAAAGAGAGAAAAACATACAGATGACAGAAAAACGTGTCCGTCCGACCTCGAGCGTCGTGTCTACTCTCTTAGCTTAGCTTATCTGTTGTTGTTGTTTAAAGCCTCTTTGATCTGTGTCGTCCATTGCGTCGGCGCTGATTGGTTGAAGCCAAAAGATGTGCGCGTGCGTACATGTTCCCGCTGACGCACACACAGCAGAGAGCAGCGGACTATTGACTGCTGGGTCACGCTTCGCTCGAGTGGCGTCGCTACGGAATGCCTGTCAGTCCGTCACCGTCAGATGCCCGTTTTGCTGACAAACGACGTGAAACTGAAACAAAACTCCACGCTGACGAAAGAGGGTTTTCGTCTGTCACCGGAATGGTCACTAACCGTGTCAGACTAGCGGACATTCTCGGATTCCCATTTTGCTAACGACTGACGTATCTCACCTGTTTTTGTTCGCAACGGTGCAAACACTGGACTTTGAACGAAGCGGAGGAGGGGATCCTTGTCCTCTGATAGGAAAAAAAAGAAAAGTTCAATATCGCTCGTTAATCTGGTGGCCTACCTGTGGTTGTGTTGGCTGCGAACTAAATCTCGATTCCCATTCGAAAAGCTTGCTCCATTTTCAGGTCGGCCTGGCCGGTAAAATAATCTTTTGTTCCCATAGACAGCAACGACATTGTCGTTGAATTGTACCATATATTATTAATGTCACCAATTAGTACACTGTCTGTGTGTGTGTGTGTGTGTGTGTGTGTGTGTGTGTGTGTGTGTGTGTGTGTGTGTGTGTGTGTGTGTGTGTATGTGTGTTTTTAAACTTTATTTGGCCTTGTGTCTCCTGTGCTGCACTTGCGTGTAACGTACTAAGTAGCATGTTCTCAATGCCAAAGCAACCCCGGCAAGAGGGGAAAGAGGAAGAAAAAGCATTGGACTTCCAAAATTGAATATCAATGGCTAATGTCATTTAATTTTTTTTTTTTTCCCCAGCAGTGTCCACTTCTGGTGAGCAGTCCACATCGACTCCAGCAGAAGAACAGACAAGCCTGCTCCTGCTAGTACAAAGGTTTGAAGATTTTTAATTTGAACCATGGGTATGTTTTAAATTAAGTGACACTTTAATTGCCTTCTATGTTGTCTGTGTGTGGATGCGGTAGTGGTATGCGACAATATAAAAATGTTTACTGTTCATGTTTTTTGGGGGGGTTGATGTATTAAAATGATGACAGACACTGGTGAAAGAAAATGGATGGTTGGATGAATGGACCTTGAGTTTTTGACGACAACCATATTGGATAATTTATTAGCAGCTCATTCTGCTTTTCAATACCGCTGATGGAAAAGGATCAGCGCAGCCACTTTAATCTAGTGAGTTTTCTTCGTGACTTTAATCTTGCATTCTATTGATTATTTTAGCATCTGAGTGCACTGTCTCCAAGTTCACACCAGTGGCAAAATAGTCCGATTTTGTAACCCATCCGTATATCATATATAACGAATAAGTTCCAATAGGGCTTTTGTCTGTTGTCCTCCTATTTGTCCTCACAGCCTGGTTGATAGACAACTCTCTGTCGCTTTCAGTTCCACTGTCATTAATATCAAAAGAAGTCAGGGTAAGTAAATATTCAAATGTTAATGAATCTTTATCCAGTTTCTTCTTCTTCTCGACATCTCATCAACATCCTGGTAATGTGACAAGTCGGAAAAAAACTCCCCAATTCATGAACAAAGAATGGAAACGATTCTCAAGATCAACTCAGAAAAGACACACACTGACTGTTTTTCAAGACATTCTTCAAATGGGTCCCTGGAAACCAATTGTGGGATGTTCCCATCACTGAGTGTTGTTTACTGCTGGAGCTTTTTCAGCTCACTGACTTTTTTCTATTCTTTTCCACATCCACTCAGCTATGCAGCAAGACATTTGAATTTGACTCCCCACAATTTCTCTCTGCATTCAAGCTTGTGGATGTATGTATGCACATTCAGCACCTTTACATGAAAAAAAGGACAATAAATAACACTATCAATGAAATAAATAACCAATCAAATTTTCTCTTTCCTAATCTTTTCACTCTTATTATTTGACAGGGTTATGTCCAGGATTTTTTTTTTTTTTTTTTCAGGGAGGGGTTTCTGATCAGGCAAACATTGCATAAGTGTGGAATAGAATGTTACGCTTGGCATGTACAAGTCTCGATCATGTGGCCAGACTGAAAAAAACGAAATGAAAATGCATCTCTGGTATTGTTCAGGGGGCCGGGCAAAATGTGGAGCCGGACCATATTCGGCCCTCAGGGCGTAGTTTGGGGACTCAGGGTTTTATATCAAAGTATATTCACGTGTTAGAATGGCCCAGTCAATGAACAGACCTAAGCCCCATTGAACATCGGTAGCAAGATTTGAAAATTGCTTTTCACAGATGCCCTTTGTCTTTTTCTGGCTGGCTTAATTAATTTTTAAAATGTATTTTAAGAAATGGGCACTGTTAGAGACATTGCCCAAAATACTTTTTTTTCCTAAAACATTTACAATATGTATTTCACTTCAAAATAATGTGCTACGATTTCATTCAATCTAAAACGAAGCCAACATTGAGGTTTGTGATTGTAAGGAGGTCAAATATGAACACGTTTAAGGGCTGTGGAGATCTTTTCAAGGCACTGTCTTTTTTTTTTCTTTTTTTACTTTTCTTAACATTGAAAATACCTGTGCACTGCAGACACATTCATATTCCCTGTGTTACAGTATTGTGTGTTCAACCATCACTTTATTCCTGCAAAAATAGCACCTCTATAAAAGACTGAATCTTTTTTGTTTTCCAACTCACACGCTCAGGTTAAAGACACAAGAAAGCTTGTCAGGGAAAAATAATAGTCGAGCACTTTTTTTCTTTCACTCTCTCTCTGCCTTTGTTCAAATTTACCTTTGTGCCTTTTATCACAATTTCACACCCATTTAATTCTTGCTTCTTTAGATTTTGACTTTAAATATAGTTGTTGGTGCACTTCAGCTTCAAAAAAAAAAAATAGGAGTATGCCTTTTAATCGAACTGTAGTGATCTTCAGCCATGTGCACAACACCGGTCCCGATTCAACTGGAGAGGACCTTCTACAACGCTGTGGGAAAGAGACAGACACCATTTACCAAGCTATTTTCTAAGGTTTTGTTGAAGAGAGCCTCCTAAAACGTTTTCTCTTACTCATACTCCTTCCCTTTCTTTCACCCCGGATCTCTTCATGCTGCTCATTCATTCAGGGCAGCCTTTTATAGGGTCCATCAGTTGCCATCTCCCAACTTCCCTCGCTCTGAAAAGGGGGCCACCCTTTTCTTCTCCTTTTCAGAGCCAATGATCAACATTTACTCTCAACTCCTCCGAATTTGATACCTCTGATGAAACTGCTTTTAAGCCGGATGAAAAGTAGCAGAATAGTTCATGGGAATAGACTATCGGTGCATGAAGGCACTGCTTAGTGCTGAATAAAAGATTTTAATGCTACTTGTGTGAGGTTCTGCGTAAACCATGACTAAAAATACAATCACTACATTCACTGACATAAAGGTACTTAAGAACACCAAAGTGAATGAAGTGTGTATGTCAGGGGTGCGCACAAAGTGTCGGATCCAGCCAAAAAGCAGACGAGTTAAGTGAATGGCACTTGCGTGGTAGGTTGATGAACGCTGGAAATTGTCCCAAGGTGTGATTGTGAGCACCAATGGCTGTTCGTCTCCGTATGCCCAACGATTGGCTCTCAACCAATTCAGGGTGTTCCTCACCGACTGCCCGAAGACTGCTGGGTTAGGCTCCAGCATGTGATTATTGCAATTAGCATTATGAAACGGGACAACACAGAGTGTTTCCTTAACCTACCGAGGCAGCTTTTGTTAATTTATGCAGTGTGTAGACAGTCGTTCTTCTCTTTTTGCAGCAACTAAGATACAATAGCACTAATACGAAGATAAACATATATAAGCTTTTCAATTTTCAATATACCACACAGATTTGTTTTCAATTGCGTTGTACAAGTTATAGTTTACAATCATGAGGGGAATTATTTAAATTAGTTATTGTACTCTGACTTCAGGTTTCCATAGCTCACCACAAACTTTTACCGAAGCTCTTTGGGCAGTTCCTGTAACCTCAGCACTTGCTGTTTGGTATGACGTGCTTGTCACTTGTCAGGTGTGACATTTTGTACTTTATAGGCAGATATATGCCTTTCCAAATCATGTTCAATGAATTCAACTCAAGTAGACCAATAAAAGGTGGACAAGCATGTGAAGGATGATCAAGGTAGTCTCTCAGTCTGAGTGCAGTGTGATTGAAATTTCCACTTGAGGAACACAAATGACGATAATCCAAACCCCAATTGCAATGAAGTGAGGGCATTGTGTAAAATGTAAATCAGAGAACACAATGATTTGAGGATACTTTTCTAACCTAATGCACTGTCGCCTGAGGTAGGGATCAATGTTCATGGAAATTCAGCGTTGTTTTCAGCCTTGCCACTTACGTGCAGGAGATTTCTCCAGATCTCTGAATCCTTTGATGGAATTATCCGCTCTCGATGATGAAAACCAGAAATTTCTTGCAAATGTATGATGAACGGTTCTTTTTCGACTGCCGGACTAGTTGCTCACAAAGTGGTGAACCCGACCTCATCCTTGCTTGTGAACATCTGAACCTTCAGGGGGTGCTTCTTTTATAACCAATCATGACACTCACCTGTTTCCAATTAGTCTTTTCCCCTGTGAGTTGTTCCGAAATCTTTCTTGAGCATTTCTCAACGTTCCCAATCTTGTGTTACCCCTGTCCCAGCTTTTTGGGAACGTGTTGCAAACATCCATTCATCCATCCATCCATTTTCTGATCCAGTTTTCTCACAAGGGTTGCGGGCGTGCTGCAGTCTTCTTGCAGTAGGCGCAGAGCACACATCGACAAACAACCATCAACACTCACACTCACAATTTTGAGTGTTCAATCGGCCTGCCGTGCATGTTTTTGGAATGTGGGAGGGGAAACTGGAGTACCCGGAGAAAAGCCACACAGGCAAACTCCACACAGGAAAGCCGGAGCCCAGAATCGAACCTTGCATTTCTGCACTGTGAGGTCGACGTCTTAACCAGTCGCTGACCGTGTGCGTGTATCAAACTAAATATTATTATTGTTATTATTATTATTATTAATAATAATAATAATAATAATAATAATAATAACAATGTTCATCGGTTTGATTAAATGAACTTTGATCTTTGTAGCTTATTAAATTGACGATAAATTGAAAAGCATTTGCAAATTATACAACCATCAAGAACTGAAAGTGTGCCACTGGAAAGGTCATCTGACCAAAATCACTCGTGCTCATCCTCTTTTAGTCATTAATATTGCCAGCAAATTTGCAAAGATTTCGATGAAAACTTGATAATGTTTGATCAAATTTAGTTGTTCGGCTTGAAGGTGGCACTAGAGGACATGTCAACTCACCGATGAGTTCCATTCTCGTTGGATTATTGACTGTGCGTATTCAACAAAAGAAGCAAGAGACAAAAGCTTGGTCATGAATTTTACGTCAAACAATTTCTGCCGGGAGACATGAACCCAAAGGTAAAATGTGAGAGGAATATTTGAGGACTTAACGGCTGAGCTGAAATGCACAAACTTGTCAGCATGTACTCCGGTTTCCTCCCAGATTCCCAAAACGTGCTTGGTAGGTTAAAATTAAAACTAAATTCTCCCTACGTGTGATTGTGAGTGCGAATGATTGTTTGTCTATTTATGCCTTGTGATCGCCCTGCTTACTGCCTGACGACAACTTCGAAAGGCCCCCGCAGGCCCCTCATTGGGATAAAGAACCTTTACTATTCCAAAAACTGTAAGAAATATGGTCCGTCCTGTGTGAATATGAAATGTGAAAAATCAATGCTCAAAGTACAAGTATCTTACCATCCAAATTTGGGTCCTGGAAGCTAGAGCTATTTCTTAAGCGGATGTTATTTTAAAGTCGTCAACCCATTATTCTGTTGTCATCAGAGATATCTTAACCAACAGGGAAAGTCCTAGCAAACACAGACATTGACTGTCTGAGTTATGAAGTGTTGAAAAGTACTTGAAGAGGGTCCCAAAAGAGAGGTGAAATCTCCTGAAGAGTTTGAAAACATTTGCCTGCACCTTCATCTCCAGCCGTCGAGCCCACAGAGACGTGGTAAACATATTTTGCAACTTTGAGCAAGTTGATAAATTATGCAAAAGACTTGGGACAAACTTTTTGATTTTGAAGACAATTTGGGGTCTCGTTTTTCAACTCCAAATAAAATAGGAACATCATTAGGATTTGGCCCATTTAACGTTTAAACATACATTATAGCGGTGATTCCCAGCCAGTGTGCTGGGGCACATTAGCGGGCAATGAGAGCTCTGATGATGTGCTGCGGGAAATTATTGAATTTCACTTCATTGGTCAGAACATTTTTTTAAACACTTTCGTGTAGTGGTGTGTCATGAGATTTTTTTTAAATACTGTATGTGCCTCAAAACCCAGCCGCTGGGGAGCAGTGCCCTCCCCTGGGGGTACACTGTTCCCCGGTGCCGGTCCCAAGCCCGGAGAAATGGGGAGGGTTGCGTCAGGAAGGGCATCCGGCGTAAAACTTTTGCCAAGACGGACATGCGAGTTGATAGGGCGGTTTGCAGGGACGGATGGGAATTAATGACTCGCTGTGGCGACCCCTGAAAAGGGACGTGCCGAAAGGAGGAGAAGAAGAAGAAGAAGACTGTATGTGCCTCAACTCAATGAATGTTGGGAACCACTCCATTATCATAATCTTGATCCTCTACCTATTGCACTTTGTCTTCCAAAACAACAAACATTTCTATCACGTCTTTCATGTTGGTCATCAAACACAGTCTTGAAAAAAAACGACCAGCTCTCTAATCCTGGACGTCATCTGTCCAAATGGTGTTGCCATCACGCTACTGCTGCAGATACGTCAGGTAGAACTTCTGATGAGTGACTGTTTTGGAATTCCCAGAAAGTGGACACGCGTGGAATTATTAAGGTGTCTTTTCAGCCTTTTGTACGATGTATGATCGCGCTACTGTTTGCATGCTTGACACAAACTGTACTTTATTCCATTGTGAAACAATTGTGGATTAATTGCTGCAGAGGAGAGCAGGGTATAAGGGACCGGAGCAACCACTGGTAGAAATCCTTACCTGAGGTGATAATGCGTTGCTCACCAGGGGAAATCATCTTAAAACTGTCTAGGGATCTTATTTCAGCAAGCCTGAGCTGATTATGGGTCGAAAAGAAAGACAGTGCTGCGCCTTGAACAACCAAAAATGAGGCCAGCTGACTGCTGACACACATTGTAACTGAATGTTTTGGCCTTCGGCACTCGGCGGTGACCCTTGTCATCAGCACTTCAGCTGGGGTATGGAAGTCTCAAGGGACATGAATAAAGTACAGTGACAGTCTGTTAAAGAAATAACACATTCACTCTCCTTGAATGTGAAATTTGACTTCCGTGACTCAAGTCCCATTTCATGTGAACAATTAAATGCAGCGGTGAGGTCATGAAGGGAAGAAGATCTCAATGCGCTATGATTGAACAATCTTCGCACATTCAGTGGAAGACCATTTTGTGACTTGCTGGGCAATTGTAGAAAAAAAAAAAATCTAACTCAAGATTATTTGCACCCGTCACTCCCTAGCTATTGCATGCTGTCTTTTACTGGAGAGGGTGACAACATTGAAATTCTGATTATTCATTAATTTCAAAACTCCGTGTTAAAAAGGGGACTGTTGTGTTGGGGGCTTTGCTTGGACGTTGTTACTGTCAGGTAAGAGGTCAGAGCGAATGACGAGGGCACTGCATAAACACATATCTATCTCAACACACACACACACACACACACACACACACACACACACACACACAGGTAACCGCATTCGGTAGAGGTCCCTCTTAGCCAATGGGAGGCCAGGAAGATGCTAGGTAATAGCCAATGGCAGAGCAGCTCTAAGTGTGTAGCGTTCAGGAAACTCGCAGTTGCGACTAGCAACCCATACTGTATTTTTACCTTTCGTATCTTGAAGTTTCTTTTGTAACAAGAAGCAATATGTTGTTGTTGAGACGTTTCGTAACTTGAGAATTTCGTATGAAGAGACGTTCGTAAGTGGAGGTACCACTGTACTCGTTTACTTGAAAACTTTAAGCACGCCCACGACCCTTGTGAGGATGAGCGGATTAGAAGACGGATGGATGGATGGATTTGTTTCCTCCTGATCTCACTGCACCACATTTTATCTTAAATTTGAAACCCATCAACATCTCAGGTACGTTGACACAAATGCCCCCTGTATTTGAAAAGTATTTCCTTGCAAATAATAAATGGACGACATTGGTGCTAAAATCAGGTTCATATATATATATATATATATATATATATATATATATATATATATATGTGTCAGCCAGTTTTTAAAAGGCATTTATTGATGATGCCTTTGAAGCTTCCCCAGCTGCTGATGTATTCAACACCCCGCCGTGATGGTCATGAAGTGTGTCTTGCCTGTGATTTCAGATTGCCTGCTTGCATGTCGATCAGAATTGACAAAGCTCAAATAACCCAGACTATTACTCTCAGCCTCCATTTACCCTGGTCATTATCTTTCTAGCACAACACCTGAGCTGTTGTTTCATTTGTAACTTGGTGCTTTCTCCTGCAACCCTTCCTCTTGTATCTCCCCCCCACCCCCACCCCCACCTCCAACCTCACTCCCCCCTCCCTTTCTAATCCTGACCTCTCAAAATTCCAAAGCATGCCTGCTTCCTGCCACCATGCTGGGGGGATTTGCAGGGATCATCAAGGGAAGATGATGTGCTTTGCAGCTTTTTTTAAATATATATTTTTGAACCTGCCTCTGTTATGCTTTATCTCAAACAGTTTAGATGATGCACTGGTGTTCCTTAGGGCTTGTTTAGTGGCTGACAGCATTGAGAAAAAAAAAAAAAAGCACAAAAAGACAGCAACATCATGTCTCGGCACGCAAAAGTCAAACAACAAAGACTTGTTTCTGAGGAAAATGAGGGAGTGGGTAGGAGAGGAAAAGGGTTTGTGTGTGTTGTGGTGGTGGCAAGGTAAAAACACCGGATTGAAGGTGAGCTTTGAACAGGAACGAGGGGAAGAAAACACAAAGCGAAGCAAAAACAGAAAAAACGAAAACAAAAGCTAGAAGTGCAGCAGAAGGAGAATGCATTTCTGGGTGAGCATAGACTTGAGGCGATGGCTGTGATCCTTTCTCCTCCCTCCTTCTCAACACTTCATGAGTTGCCAAATTAGTGGCACAACTTGTGAAATACACTTGAAGTGGCAATTATATCCCCCTCCATAAATCCTGTGTAAGTGTCATTTTATTAAGAGAGGAATATGACTAGCATTGAGCTTGTTGTTATACAAATGAGTGAAGAGAAACTAGTGTCAAAGGAGAGACTTCATTAAAAAAAATTGCAAACACACGCACAAAACAGATTAAAGGCTTTAAAAAAGCCCAAGGATCACTGAGAAGAGTAAAAATATTAAAGATTAATTAACTTTTTTTGAGTGCCTGTCAGATACACTGCATTACACATCATTTCCACGAGCGAAATAAAAACGCTTGTTGGATTCCACTTGGTGCGTGTTAATCTTTAATTCGTCCACACGATCCTGTTGTAAACAGTATTTCTTTGTACAAACTCCAATTCCAGTGAAGTTGGGTCAGTAAAAATTGAATTGAATGATTTGCAAATCCTTTTCCGCCCATATTGAACTGAATGATTACAAAGGCCAGACCAATGGTGAAGCAAATGAAAGTTACACTCAGTCATGTTATTTTGACTGCGCTTCCGTCATCGCCTCCATCTGTGAATTTCACAAGTCAGGCAATCTGTCAGAATGTAAAATAATAATAATTATGATACATCTTGGTTCATTAAATGACATGCAATTTGATTAAAATACCCCCCCCCCACCCCTCTCTTGAAATATAGTGCACCCTATTTAAAACCCATATGCTGCAGTCGATGTAAATAATTTTATATAACGCAACATACATTTTTACAAAAATTGTAAAAGTATTATTCCTGAATACTTATTTTACTTTCAACCACTCGACATGTTCAGTGGCATCAGTGCTATACATACACATATAGTTCTTATTTTTTTCTTTGTATTTTTGCCCTCTATGGACAATAAAAGCGGTATTGTGCTATGACCAAAACATAAATATAAATCTATATAAATAAAACATGAATTGGAATATTTCATATCACACAATTTTTATGCTTTGTCTTTGATTTAAAGATGACAATACGCAAAAATCTACAAAAATTGTAGAAATTGTAACACATGGGTTTCATAGGGTGCACTATATTTCAAGAGAGGGGTGGGGGGGGGGTCATTCCGTCAGACTGACGCAAGGGTCCGTCAGTCCGTCACTCTTTCTGTTAATTTTTCAGGTCGACCCACGTCAGCCTATCGACGTCAACAAGGCAATTTCTACATCACACAGACGCCGCACAAGCCAAAATGCAGGAAAATAAATGTGGAAAAAAAATGTAAATAAAAACGACAAACGAACACACAACACCGCACGTGGTTTCCATATTTTAGAAAGACAATTCACAGGCTCTGTCCTTCAGTGCCTTCAAAGGCTCTTACTCATGTCGCCTCCGTGGACTGCATAAACTGTGGCAAATTTGGACAGTGGAGTCGTGCTGAAAATGACGTCATGCGGCCGAAAATGCGACCCTTGGATGACCCAGCCTGTGAACATTTGGACACACTTTGACTCCACACTTTAATCTAACCGGATCTCTTCATTGTTGGAACATATGACGCCAGATTTTAGATCCAGACTGATTTCTGTGAAGGGGATAAAAAAAAAAAGTGCTCTATTCGAACAGAATTCAAATGTCCAAGGTACACCCTGGATGGGTTTTCCAAACCCAAAAGTTCTATTTCTTTTGGATGACGTCCTTTGGGCAGTATGAATCCATGAGGCAGGTATATTAAAAGGTCAAGATGATGGATTATTTGATATTGTCAGCATATAAAACCATATTGCGCACAGTGGCACAAAGACGCGTTCTCTCGTGAGGATTTTGCTCTCCTCACATATTAATTTCCTCGTATTCACTCTTTTCTTCATCACTCACACACAGCATGCTCAATTATGCTGCACTTTGCATAGAACACCCTCTCATCACTTTGGCACTTATTCAGCTTTGCACTTACACACTGGCACTTTATCATTACATAACCCCCCCCCCCCCAACCAAACCCTCCACACACACACACACACACACACACACACATTCACACACACATTTATCACCCTCCTATCATTTAGAGAGGTGTTCTGTGAGTGCAGTTGTGATATTAGTCTCATTAAAGCAGGCGCTAATTGCTGGCTTGAGAGACAACAGAGGCAACCTTCATAAGAGGAATTTCGAATGTTAACTCTATAGAGACACACCGCTGCTTCTCGCTGCACTGCGGTAACACCAAGTGTACCGAGTCTCATTCTGCACACACGCACACACACACACGTTTACATACACGTGGTTGCCAAATGTACCGTACATACAAACACGACCCACAACAGCATTAATAATACATTTCTCTCATCTATTCTCTGGCGTTGAGGTGCCCGTTATTGAGAGAGCATATTGTCACCGTACATATAAACTCTCTTCTCTGTGTGCTAATTATGAATAATAAAGCAGATGTTTAAATAATTGCCACGGTGGTCCTTTGGTGCCTCTCCAGCAGCTAACTAGGTCACATTTGATGAAGCATTTCCCGCTGACCTGTCCAGCATTCAAACCCCTAATATTTAGCAGAAAGGTTCTGCGAATCCATGGAAATCATCCCGGAAATGCAGGGAGGATTTTTGGCAGGGGGGGCACAAGGGTCTTTCATTTTGAGAATCCTCCATTGTCACATTTTTATTTGTGTGGGGAAAATACATTAGATTCAATTACGTTCCAGTTTAATTCAATTCATATCTCGCCGCATTGCCATTCCATTGTGATTTGGAATTTAATATTTTTCACTCCTAATTACCCAGTCGTATGCCATGTCAGTTTAGGAATCTTTTAATTGAAGTGTGAGGAGTAGAAATCTCTGTGAATGTGCCTCTCATTTACATAAAGACCTCATCATCTGTCATTTTGTCTTCAAGTCACTCGCACTGACACATGCTTTCAAGGCCCATTAGCCGCAATTCTTGACATCCACGTGGAATATCACAATGGGGAAAATGGAAGGGATTATTTATAGAATTTTGAGAAAGCCTTTCGGAGTTGGCATTTGAATAGGAGAGAATGATCTATCGCAATAGATTTGACCTTATTCGTGGATTAACCGGTATTAAAAAATATTTTCCCTTGTATTCATTCTGCATGAGGTTAAAAAAATTACTGAACACTGCAGTTAAATGTCATTCCTGATTAAAAAAAATTGCTTGATCCAGACCTTAATCAAATTTATTTAAAAAGGAATTTTTAATATCGAAGTTTACATTCCACAAGAGTAAATAATGCGAGTAGAACACCTCTGCCCTCTCATTGACCGTCATTTCCTAATCGTGCATTTGCACAAATTTGCGTGCAAAATATGCATTATACACGCTTGCCCTTCAGATGTTTGATTCATCAATAGCTTCGTACTTGAATTTGTGCATATTCTGCAAACTAATTTAGAACATACTCAGACAATTCATGAATTTTCTGCATCTGCAAAAAAAGGCCAAAAAAAACATCTTTTACCCAAGATGCACAACATATTGAAACGACAGGCATTTATATTAACACCGCTAATTAATCTTAACAGTTTTAACTGACGTGAAAAATGGGCTCGTGAGTTGACTATCGTCCTAAATAACTGAAGGACATGACAAATCACCGCAGTCTTTTCCGCAGTTGTCACTCACTGAGTGACAGCAATACACTGACCATGAATCCGGAAAAGCCAAGCGACCATCCAGAAAATCCTAAAAGCACCCACCATCGCGGCTGGCAAAAATGCCTTTTTCAACAACTTGTCGATTCACTTCGAACTGATTTTTGTGTACAGCATATCCGTAATTGAAGATTTGGAGTTGACATTTTGGAATTGATTAAAAATGGGTGACAGAATTATATGATGGCAGGTTTTGTGTTTCAGCAAGTTTTTAGACCTTAATGTTGTGCTGTCATTACTTCTTTTGCGAAAACAGCCGGTCACTTTGATGAAGCGAGTGAATGCATAATGACAAAAATAATATTGTCGGAGGGAGTTGATGCTGGAATTCCCAGCATGCCTTGGTGTGGCCTTTATGCACTTTAATTATTTGTTTACTGTTGATGTTCAGTTGCTATTTATTTCCCAATGTAGTCATAGTCGCATGTTTTCACCCAGCCTATTATTTATTGATTTTCATTAACTGTTAGCATTAATAATGTACCCCGAAGTTTTTGTTGTGTGGTGGTTTATCACCTCCCTGATTTGTTGCTCAGCAGACAAGGCGGTGGCCTTAGTGTGCTTAATGCTTTTCTGAAGCCAAACAAACTGTCCCTCTGTTGTTCATATGATAACATACATTGTGGAAATCGTAGAGTAATTGTCAATAGAAATACTCGGTGAGAAATAGTGGAATAAACGTCTCTCTATTGTCCAAGCAGACAGTGAGTTTTAACCTCGCATACCTTATTCAATGCATACAGTATACTGTATGCACACAGGGGATTCAGACATGTGATTTTTGTTGGCGAGGGTTTTCAGGCCTCTCGTGAAGGTTCACCTTTCAGGCAAACAAGCAGGAAAAAGAAAACCCAAAATTGAAGACACCGAACCAAAAAGTAGCGGTGGAGCCGAGCAGTTGGAGAGCGGCCAAGAAACCCTCAGGAGAGGATAAAAATCAGCAGAGTGAAGAGAGAGTCGAAAGGAAGAGAAGAGAATGAAGACAAGGGAGCCGCACTCTTTTAAACTCTTCTTTCCCAAGGGGTCAGGCCTTCCAAAGTGGCGCAAATCAAGATTTTTCCGCCTCATCCTCTTCACATTCTTTACTAATTACCGTACGTCTCAGTAGCTACAATTATGAGAATTTCTTTGATCAAATGTCCTACCCACGGTCCTCTCAAATACATGAATACAAATTCCAAACTTGACTTTGAATATGTAGACGTACAATAGTGCCATAATACCTCAGGATCACTAAAACAGGAAATGGTTTGTGAATCACAGTATTTTTATCAGTTGTATTACGCAATATGCCTGTATGATGTAGATGTATACAGTATGTGTCATTAAACATCCAGACAGACTTTTCCAACCACCTTTGAGTTACAAGAACACATAATGCACGTTGCAGAATTTTACGTTATATGATGCAGGTCCTATCCCCTGTAAGTATGCAATTAAATAGTCATGTAAATTTTTGGGTGACAGCAGCAAAGCAGTCAGAGTGCCCTTGCCTTCCCCTCATACCCAGCAAGGGGTAGGTGTCGAGAAAGCAGAGAGGTTTTGTCATTCGGAGCTGTTCAGTGGCTTCCTGCTGTTGAAGAGGCTTGAGCTTGTGTCATGTCATGTTTGTGTTATGTCATTGTGCTTAGCTAATTTTTTTGACGTTTTTTTTTTTTTTTTGTTGCTTTTTGCACCGTTCATCTGCACAGTCATGAGAATTGGAGGATCTGTATGCCTTTTATACTGAAAAAAGGGTTTCTGTGCACCGGGGGAGTTTGTTGTGTTTTATGATATTGTAATATTTAAATGGAAATGCATGAGAACAAAACAAGGTTTGTGTGCTGTCAGACAGAGCGAAAAGTGAAAATAGCAGAGAACGATGACACAACAACAAAACAGAACCATACAGCAGCAATAAAAACAAAACAAAACATGGTAACTGATATCTATAATCCTACATCTTTTCTGTGCAGTGAAGATACGCCCTCTGAGGAAAGGTCACAATAGCTAATCAATAAAACAGGACAGGGTAAGACAGGACTGCACGAGTGTTCACATTTACGTAAAACTATCAGAACACCTCATGGCCCGAGGGGCGAATGACGAGGACGCTGCATAGATACATATCTATCGAGCTACATGAATAGTCACATTCGGTCGAGGTTCAACTTAGCCAATGGGATGCCAGGATGATGTTCGGTAATAGCCAATGGCAGAGCAGCTATAAGTATGTTGCGTTCAGGAAACTCGGCGATGCGAGTAGCAGGCAATACTGTATTTTTACCTTTCGTATGTTGAATTTATTTCGTAACAAGAGGCAATATTTTCCTGTTAAGACATTTCGCAACTTGAAAATTTCTTCTGAAGAGACACTCGTAAGTAGAGGTATCACTGAAATTCATGACGACCTACGAACAATACGGCATAGGACAGGGTAAGACAGGACGGCACAGGTGCCTCTCTGAACCAGTTGTGTTCATATTTTGGGGATTTATCAAAGAAAACAGATCTGCCATGAGAGAAACTGCGTGTAAAGTGATCATTTCCTCAATGTCTCATAAGTGATCCTTGGAGAGCGTAATTGTTGTGATTATTTTCCAGAGGTTGAAGCGGGCATGAGTCGTTTTCATTGTTGTTGTTGTTGTTGTCAGACGTGATTGGTGAATAACCATTTTGCATAGCAATCAAGTTGTCACCTCTGTGGTGCCAACTGGCTCATTAGCGGCCTTGTTGCTCTCCCTTGCACGTAACAGCACAATATTGATCTTGACTTTGGATTATTGTTTGGCAAATCATGACAGTACATGATTTGCTGTTGCGTTCTGAGGAAACCAGTGCAGTGGATTCAAAAAAAAAACTAATTTAAAAAACTTTTTTTGGGGAAAAGAAAAAGTAAGACGAGGCTGAAGCAAAACTCTTTCCTCAATGCTCAGAAAACAAAACAGTCGATTTCAAATCTCCTGCTTGAAATGTGAGGAGATTCAATCAAGTGGTGACCTTTCCATTAGTTGTTCAAAATAGACATGCCGCATTCATATGATTGGTGAAAGATCAGCTTCTTTCTGCAATATATGGTTTACATCAGGTTTCGACGCCAAATGCTCAAATGTTGAGGTATGAAATTAAATTTGTTGCCAATGGTGGATGAAATGAATGAAACATTGCACTTGTAAGACTTAATGGTATTTTGTGATAAAAGCCATCACCGGGTGGTCTCAGGTTTCTCAATTATATGCCTGAAATATTTTGCAATGTATTTTGTTTCTTTTCCTGAGGCATTTGATTCCTTGCCTTGTGGTTTGTCATTATTACGTGTGCAGATCTTTTAGGAAAAAAAAAATTGGAGTTGAAGTTGCCCTTGCGGATGTATCGCCAAACTGTATTTACTGAGGCTGCTTTTCTGAAGAGTTCCTGAGTTCATGTAGCGATAGCCTTGATGCGTTGATATTTTTGATGCAGTGCCGCATGAGGGATCAAAGGTCAGTGGTATTCACTATTGGTTTTCGGACTTGCTGCTTGGAATAACGAGATAGATGGATACAGTAACTTCAGCTCATGAGGGAAATTAGATTTGATGGCTTCAAGTTTTTCAAACCTTTCCACAAGGCCAATGTTTGTTACTAGTGAAAGATTGAAAAAGAGGAATTCATTTTATTCATCCAGTCTCTTTCTCACACACACACACACACACACACACACACACACACACACACACACACACACACACACACACACACACACACGCATTTTCCAGCTTGGTCAGGTATTTTTGACACAATAAGTGATGTCAACACCAGAATTCTTTTTAATTCCTAGTGACAAATCTATCAGATGATATTATTAACATGTCATTTAAATAGTATCGCTGTGGGTGATTCATGACGGGAATTAAGTTAAGTACCTACAAGTTGTGGCCGTGGTGTAAATTGCGAGCCTGCTAGCAATTGGTAACAAGCATTCCGGATGTATTTGATAGCTCACACATTTCTTTGTAAATGTTATTTGAAATTAATGAATACATCCTCTGACCAATACAATTCAAAAGAGTCACCATGCATTCCCTTCAAGTCACTTTCCAAACTGAGCCACGCTCGGACCAACGTGTACCAAGAGATTGACCGTCTCATTTAATCATTGGCTTCTAAAAACCTCGAGGGGAGACGACCACTGAGCTACCTGCATACTCTGAGCAGATATCCACTTAACTCAAAAATTGGTGCTCCAGGACTCGATTGTGCTGTCTCCTTCTGTACATTCAAATGTAATCCCGCAAAATAATTAGTTATTTTTCTTAAACGCACCTGTAATTTGATTAGGTTTTTATTTTTAACTGTAAGAGAATAGAGTTAGACATTTTGTATCCTAAATAGTATGCCGTTACTCTCTAAGCTTCCTTATTTTTATTTGTTTTATTGAGAATCTTTTCCTCTAAAACATGGGCAAATCCAAATAATGAATACAATTTGCATTTTTCTTGCATTTGACTTTTGGCCCTGATCTCAAGAATGAGTGATACATATACTTGGTTTCCCTTCCCCCTAGTTTCAAAATGTCTTCTGTGTCCAAGGGATATATTTAGTGAAATTGTCAGTATTTTCATTCTTTCAATCTCCCTGTAGCAGTTTGGACAGCAAATGCTTTCAGAGCATTTTCAATCGTCTTACATCAGCTCATTATTTTGTCACACCAGTTTATGATAACATGACCTTTTCAAAACATTCCAAATATTATGTGTGTATGTGTGTGTGTGTGTGTGTGTGTGTGTGTGTGTGTGTGTGTGTGTGTGTGTGTGTGTGTGTGTATTTAAGTATGCACATTTCTAGCTTGCTCAGGTATTTTGATATAGCCCACATGTATTTCATAACTCTATTCAGTGATTGCTTGCGGTGTGAAACAAAAACAAACAAATAACCCGCGCCCCCAAAAAAAAAAACCCATTCAAGATATGCAATACAGTACATGCAAAGGTTTGCATTTGAATCTTGTACATTAGTCATTTTACAATGTAGAAGTTTTGAAAAATAAAATGCCACTCACATATCTTATAAATGTTATTTTGTGATATTTTAACTGTGGGCAAAGGATTAACTCAAAGATGGCAAAGAGAAATATATTTTAGAAAATTAAATGAAATGCTAAAGGGACTAGACTGGCGATAAACAGATTTCTGGCAGGGCTTTAGCCCCCAGCCACCAGCCCCAGTGTAGCCCCATCCCTGCTATCATTATACCGTATTTTCTGTACGATAAGGCGCTTCGGAGTATAAGGCGCATCTACAATGAATGGCCTATTTTAAAACTGTTTTTATATATAGGGTGCACTGCATTTTAAGGCGCATAGAATAGAAGCTACAATACTGGCTGCGCTTGCGTTATGCAAAAATACAATACAATACCTTTATTTATACTGTATAGAGCTTTCACAACTGCTGCAGCTGTAACAAAGTGCTTTAAAGAATATTTAAAATAATAATAATAATAATAATAATAATAATAATAATAATACATTTAATTTGAAGTGCCTTTCACAACACCCAAGGACACTTTACAGACGAGCAAACAATAAAACAAATAAAGAATAAATAAAACCACAGATAAAATTATAAATACAAGAGATATATTTAAGTGGAATAAGCCAGTCTGAAAAGGTGAGTTTTGAGCTGGGTTTTGAATGTGGGAAGAGAATCAATGTTGCGAATATTGGGTGGAAGTGAGTTCCAGAGTTTGGGGGCAGAGCAGCTGAAGGCTCTGCACCCCATTGTGCTGAGACGGGCAGAGGGTACAGAAAGATGGAGGGAGGATGAAGACCTGAGTGAGCAGGAAGGGATAGAGATCTGAAGGAGATCTGATAGATAGGGGGGGGGGGGGGGGGGGTGG
>NW_017805993.1:216039-227418 GCF_001891065.2 Hippocampus comes
GTTTTGAGCTGGGTTTTGAATGTGGGAAGAGAATCAATGTTGCGAATGTTGGGTGGAAGTGAGTTCCAGAGTTTGGGGGCAGAGCGGCTGAAGGCTCTGCACCCCATTGTGGTGAGACGGGCAGAGGGGTACAGAGAGATGGAGGGAGGATGAAGACCAGAGTGAGCGGGAAGGGATAGAGATCTGAAGAAGATCTGATAGATAGGGGGGAGCAAGGTTATGGATGGCTTTGAATGTGTAAAGGAGTATTTTGAAGGTGATTCTTTGTTTAACGGGGAGCCAGTGGAGCTGTCGGAGGATGGGGGTGATGTGATGGAAGGAGGGGGTTCTCGTAATGATCCGGGCTGCTGAATTCTGAACAAGTTGAAGTTTATGGAGAAATTTGAGATGGACGCCGAAGAGAAGTGAATTGCAGTAATCGATGCGGGAGGTGACGAGGCTGTGAACAAGAATAGCAGTCGTGTGAGGGGTGAGAGAGGGACGGAGACGGTTGATGTTACGGAGGTGGAAATATGCAGACCGGGTAATGTTATTGATGTGGGAGTGGAAAGACAGTGAGCTGTCGAGGATGACACCCAAGCTCTTGACCTGAGGGGAAGGAGATACAGTGGCAAAATATGACGTACAAGAAATCAGAATATTGAAGATATAGAAGGCGCATCAGATTATTTGGTGCACTGTCGGTTTTTGAGAAAACTTTACGCTTTTAGGTGCTCCTTATCGTGTGGAAAATACAGTAATTGGAACGAGCTGTATATGACAGCTCCAGGCTATCATATCAGCTAGTTGTTTGGATTCATGGTTTGTCTCACCCATCAACAACACATTCGTTCGAATTTGTTCGAGCCTTTCTTACGCCTTAGCATGCGACCAGTGTATTTTTAAAGTCATTTGTATTATATACATGGCGTATTGCATTGGATACTAAACTTTTTCCCCATAAAACTCATTTTGCAGACAAACTTAGACAATGAAAAACTGAATACGATTTTTTTTTAATGGTAGAGAAAGGCCCTAAAGAAGAGAAACTGAACTGCATAGTTGGGACAATCTGAGTTTTCCACAGTCATTGAATCAATTATTTATACAATAATGATTAGTGCAGACTTGAGAGTGCTCAGTAAAGCCATCACTTGAACGCCGCAGGGTTTTACAATATAATCACTCAATGTAATTTCACAAAGTATTCGATTATTAAAGTGATAAAGCAGTTCGAAGTTGACAATATTGAGTGCGAGTGCTTGTCATAAACCCTATGTTGGTTGTTTTGCATTATACTATCGAATAGTTGCTAATGGAATTACTGGGGGATTTCAAAATAAGGAAATACTGATGCAATTCATGTATTGATAGTGCATATGAAATATTTTACTGTCTAAATGTGAATATCAGAAGATCAAGGGTGAGAAATAAGATGCATCAAACACATTCTTTATATGATGTTACGTGGTTTGCAGTCACAAGCTTAGCCACTGCAAACAAATACCAACGTGCAGAGATGTCTATTGCCAGTCACTCGGTAACAACCTCTTGCTCTGAGTCAGACTGGTTGAAACACCGCATTACATTCTCTGCCAATTCAAATGGGCTGTTAAAATGTGTGGCAAACGGCATATCTCTGTTAACACTGCCAAACACGGAGGTGTATTTTTATTGCACTGCATCGTATTCAAAGTCGTGGCATATTTTCCAAACTCTTGCTCAACCTTCTTTTGATTCTTTCCATTAGGAGTCCTATTTCGAAATTATTGCGCCTCAGATGTCCTTCATACTGGCTGCAGAGAAGGCATAAATGTGTACTACCACATTATCAGTGTCCTCCAACTACTGCCCTCATCCCGGAGCTCAAAACGGCAACTGATAATAACACACATTTTTATTCTTTTTGTGCATATGTTTATTGAGAAGTCAGATGTTATCAGTTTCTTTCATCTCTGTCATCTCTGTCATTCTCAGTAAATAGGAGCGGGCATACATTACGTAATCAGTCATGGACAACTTCTTTTCATTGCAAGCAGTAATGGCAGGTAAGCAATCTCTGGAGATAGATTTTGCAACTCTGATTGCAAGCTTGAGCCATTATCACACATGACTTTTCCTATTTGTTGTACTTTTGAGCATAAAAGCGAAAATGATTCTCCACAGGACAGAAGAGTGACATAGAATGGATGGATTGCAGTTGGCTGTATTATTGATCAGACCACTCCCCAGGGTATGTGATACAACTGGGCTGGGTCAATTTTCCGCTCTCTGTTCCCAAACAAACCCCTTCCTCATTACCGTGATGCAGTTTATTTGAGGTTTATGAATGCGTGTGCGTGTGCGTGTGCGTGCGTGCGTGCGTGTGTGTGTGTGTGTGTGTGTGTGTGTGTGTGTCTACAATGAAAACTATCTCTTGTGCAGACAGTATTGAGGTGTGTGACTTCAGTTTTATCAATTTTCCATGACAAACAATCACACACATAAATAGTACAAGTACATCTTTTTAGGATGAGAATTTTCTGCCGATCGGTGGATTTCCGACTTTTTCGAACCATAATGACCATTCTCGAGATCAAACTTCGAAATCTTTGAGGCATTTTCAGGGGAGCGGGGTAGGGACTCTTGGCATTGTGGTCGAGCTAGATGTGTGTGAGAGAGAGAAAAAGAAAGAGAGAGACCTGCACCAAGAGCAGGTTGTTAAGCAATTTAAGAGTGGGCAGCTGTTTAGAGATTTATGACCTATTGAAGGTGTGGCTGATTGAATATTGTTTTTGTGTCTTTTCCAGTGTGCTTCCATGAGAGGTGATTGGCACTGCCACTTAACGTGTCGTGCTCCTTTATTGGCTAGTTTTAAATCCTCCTGTTTCTACCGATCAATGTGCGCTAATGATAGCATTAGCTGATGCTAAATTGGCCTGGCGCGTAATGTCATTCATTCATGTGGGTTTATATTATTTCATCTGTTTGGTGTTTTTGATAAGCACATTAGCAAAACAAACTGAAACAGTTGAACTAAAGCGTTTTAACAGTTTTCAAAAGCCGTTCCTCCCCCAGGCGCCTGTGTGTCTTTGTTTTTTATGCCAGGGCAAGTCTAGTTTACTGTGTTCGGTAATTTGGCTGACTGGGTTGTGCCTCGCTGGCCATTCTGGCAGACAGAGCTGGAAATTTGGTATGGAAGCACTAAGGTGATATGGAAGAAAAAAAACACAACTTTGCGTTCCCTCGCAAAGTTAGCAAAATACTATCAACTTTTTTTTTTTCCGCAAGGGAACACTTTTTGTATGCGTGTTATGTACTTCTGGGTCATCTTGCAGGTAAATGAAAACAACAAACATTGAGCGTTTTCACCTGTGGGTCAATTGAATTGAATTTTAATTTGAAATTGGCTTGGAATACAAAGACATAAAATCAGCTCTCGATACTGAGCACGGTTTCCGGCGTGTTCGTAAACATGCTCTGAGTGCACAATGCTTCACTCTGACTTCACTGGATGTCTGGGATCCTGTAAAATATGACGATCCTTCCTTCCATATGCAGCGAGTGTTGCATTTTATTTTCTAAAGCCATGACCTTGAATGCCATGACTAACAACGAGTTCTCGCCCATGTTGTTTGTTTGCTATGGTGTGAAAGTAATGATTTTTGTTGACAGTGAGTGTAAAATTCAAATGTTCTTTACTGAAGGCAGATTCCTTTCCTCAGATTGACACATTTATGTTTTAGATTTGTTGTTGCTCTAAATGAATTATGTATCAAGGTGTCTAAGAAGAGTACATCTATGTCGAAATGGCAGAAAAGTCACAAGGTAATCTTCCCCTTGATGTGGGGTTGTCCAGAGAGTGACAAGGCCACCACATAGCTCCACTCCAGTGCTGCTTCTTCTACAAAACAGTGCATGAGCTGCACCGAGGCCCGGGCAAGACAATAACCATCACCCTTCTGTAGGTGTGGTCTGACTGCAGGACCCTAAAGTCACTTAGTAGGCACACCGAGTGAGTGGCCTAGTGAGTGGCACCCAACTATAGTGTTTGTATACAAAGCACTAAAAATATCCCCTTCAAAACAAAAACTAATTGATGGAAGGTAAGCAAATGTTATATGTTAGCAGATACCATGACAGTTTATTTAGAAGTTCACTCTGCACCTTGAAACAAA
The DNA here is from genome assembly GCF_001891065.2 of Hippocampus comes. NCBI lineage: Eukaryota > Metazoa > Chordata > Actinopteri > Syngnathiformes > Syngnathidae > Hippocampus > Hippocampus comes. The sequence continues at coordinate 220,176 of NW_017805993.1, forward strand.
ATCCCTTATTCAGCAAAAGCTTCTAGATGCCAACTAAGAAAGAAGTTTGCATGTTCTCTCCCTGCCTGCGTGGGTTTTCTCCGGGTACTCCAGTTTCCTCTCACATTCCAAAAACATGCATGACAGGCTGATTGAAAACTCTGAATTGTCCCTGGGTGTGAGTATGAGTGCAAATGGTTGTTCGTCTCTGTGTGCCCTGCGATTGGCTGTCGACCAGTTCAGGGTACACCCAGTGCCGTGTCAGATCTGCCTCCTTGTGAATTGTCCGCAAGTCTATATTTCATCCAGTCCATTAGACTGTTGGGGCCATAAGAATTCAAATCAGCTTTGGGTCACTCTAGTCACGTGAAAGCATCTAAAGGTTCGAAATCATCTGCTGTTCCATCCTGTAATTCATTTTTCTCCAGTCAAGCTGTTCACAAGGGGCATGAAGCTAATTTTAATTCTGAGATGGAACAGAGAGAATTGAATCCTGATAAGGGTTTATTGATTGTGGCAGTGTCATTTCAGGAAGATCCTATAACTTGATGATAGCATAGCAATATTATCATTTGTAAGAATGCTTTCAGACATGAAACAGTGTGCTCGACGGTCTGGCTATACAACCCCGCTACCTTCCAACTTGGTCAAAAATGCATCCTCACGAAGCCTTTTTGACATGAAATACATTGACTTTACAGCAAACAAAATTGCCTTTCTCCAAAAGTCAACAACACAATTGCAATTGGTTCGATGTTTATCCATGCAATGAACATCTGTTCAACATATGGTAAATCCTAAAAATAAATTGTGTGCATAGTAACCCTTTCAGGGACAGCGGTTAGTACACTGGACAGCTTATCATGTTATCAGGTTACAGGCTGCACGAAAGGGTTAAAAAAAATTGCCCTTTCAAATTCAAATATTGCACTGTATTTTAGCGTATGGAAATTCTTTCTTTGAGCAAGCAGTTGCTGAAGTTCAAGGGCTTTGAGTAAAGCGGCAGACGTGAATTAAATATACAGGACATTGTTCAAATTGACGTCAATAATTAATACAGATTAAAGTCTTGGTTCATTTGAGCTGCAAATGTTGAGTGCTAGCGAACTGGAGGCAACGAAATTAAAATATTTAATTGTCTTTAAACTCTTTGGTCATTGCAATGGGGTACTTACTGATTTTGGTGTGTGTTAAAATGGAAAATGACGAGCTAAGAAATGGATGACTCGAGTGGCTCTATGTGTATGACTGACAGAAAAAAATAATGCACCTTACTGTGATATTTTCTGATAGTTTCTTAATGCTGCAGACAGATGAGTTGACAGTCACCACAAAGATCCAAAGAACCAGGAAATTGTGACCATTGTGACCTTTGTGACGCAAACATAAGGGCAAAATCTGGCTTTGTTGCATCCGGCAGAATAATTCCCTACACGTTCAAATATTCAAGATGACATTGCCAATAACACGGGACACACTGACTCTGTATCATGAAAACTGTATCAAACTGATCAAGCATGAAGTTTGAAATGCGTTCTCTCTTCTCACCAAGACACCAAATGAGCATCTTTGCTGAGTGATGTGCCTTCTTCAAAAGCACTTTGATAGTGTTTCAGACACCAACTGCTGTCCCTCCACCTAGCCATCTGTTGAAAACTGCGCCTCCTGGTCACCAAGTCATATACACTATTCGCAAACTCAGACGCTGCCGCAAATTCGTTTTAACTCTGATGGTCTTTTCACGAGGCAGAGCAGCTTGAGCTCCACTTACACTGAGAGGTGGAGAAAGGTAAAGTGGATGTGACAGATCATGAATCTGGAAGTCAAACAGTGCTTTGCCATCTGGAACATCCAATTCTACATTAGCCATTAAATACACATTCATTATGACCCGTGCACACAGACACATACGAGGTCTGAATGCTTGACAAAAATGTGTGAGTGTGAGAGGGAATGTCGTTTGATGCCTTTTTGAGATACTGTTGTCCTTTCAAGGAATTTCGGATTTTAAAAAAAGTATTTTGTTTGGTGCATTTCATTCACTTTTTTCTTTTTTTTTTTTTTTTTTTTCCGCTGTAGCAACCAAGGATTTTGCATGTAGCTGATACAATGAGCTTGTTAATGGACGACCGACGACTGGACAAAAAGTGTGATGGGTTAACCAGTGAAATGCCAGAAATGTTTGATCCAACTGATCCAAAAATCTTAAAAGAGTCAGAATGCTTAATAAAGATTTCTCATTAATAGTGAGATGAACCGGTACGGAGGATGAATGAATGGATGAATGAATAAACTTTGCGATGTCGATGGTGCCTCAGAGGGCCTGGTGGTCCAATGGTTAGCGCGTCGACCTCACAGTGCAGACCTCACAGTGGGTTCAATCCTGGCTCCGGCCTTCCTTTGTGGAGTTTGCATGTTCTCCCCGGGCCTGCGTGAATTTCTCCGAGTACTCCGGTTTCCTCCCACATTCCAAAAATATGCATGGCAGGTCATTTGGAACACTCTAAATGGTCCCTCGGTGTGAGCGTGGATGGTTGTTCTTCTCTGTGTGCCCTGCGATTGGCTGGCAACCGGTTCAGGGTGTCCCCCGCCTACTGCCCGAAGACAGCTGGGATAGACTCCCAACACCGCCCGCGACCCTTGTGAGGATAAAGCAGATCAAAAAATGGATGGATGGATGGATGGATAAGATATCAACATATATCTGCAGAAGGTGGCTGTGCTGGGGGGGGGGGGTGGGCCCAGGTTTTCAGTTCAGGTCTGTCTATTCAATAGCCTGACAGCAGTCGGCAGGAACGGGTGGTGCTGCCTCTCCTTCTTGCAGCGCGGGTGTATCAGTCTCTGGCTGAAGGAGCTGCCCAGTGCTGTCAGGGTGGCCTAGAGGGGGTGGGAGGGTAGTCGTAAGTACAACATTGGAAGAACATTTGTGTTCATTCAAGCATCTGTTTCATGCCAAAGGTTAAAAATAATTGAAATATGTTATTGAAAAGCCACAGATTTGTAGTTGACTGGGAAACTGCACAGTCTCGAGAGCTCATTACTTGGGAAATCAGATTGAAAAAGGTATCTAATTGACCAAGAGGTGTGGAATAAGCAAGGACACCTCAACCGACAATACGACCCAATGAGATGGCGTGATTCATTGTAGTCTCTCCACACAAACGAGGTCCACGGTTGAGAAGCCTTGACATTGCTTGTAAATTATGTGATGTTCGAAGAATCTTTGTGCCCAGTAGTAAAAAAACAGCACGAATTGCCACCCACAACGGTGTTCTTCACTGGAACAAAAAGACACCTGCACCAAGGCCTTCAATGGAAAAAGACGCGACAGCAGAACGACGCCAGGACAAAGAGTCACGGTCACAGCACTGTGGAATACACGTGAGTTCCTATTTTTTTTTTATTATTTTTTTTTTTTATGTGTCCAAGCTCGTAGACTGATCATTGAAATTTGTTATTTCTAAAAGCTATCAATTTTTTTTTTTTTAATCGGAAAATGTTTATACCTGACCCAGATAAAGCTGAAGAAAATGGTTGGATTGACGTTTAGATTTTTATTTCTCAAATAAATGTTTGGCCTGAAAACACATTTTGATCGTTCCTTTCATTCTATAATAGTGTAGTTACTTTGAATCTTCAAAGGTTTGAACTTTGAAGATTTGAAACGGAGAGACGTGACAAAACATTACCGCCCGCCTGAGAAAACTATTTGTATCGACTTTTTAACCAGCAGGACACGGTATTGAAGAGTCAATGGGGTTGTTTCCAGTGTGCCCTCCTTTTCCACAGGTTTTCCTCAAGGTTGCCTCACCTCTTTATTTTCTACACTATTGTGTGCCCAGCAGATTCATGAAGACACATTTTCAAGTTCTCTAACGACATGGTTATTGTTAGTCTTCGACAGAAGGGTGAGCAGGGCCATGGGTGTGAATTTGTATCCGGGTGCATCACGTCTCATCTCAAACGGAATGTGTCAAAAAGCAATAACAGGTATATTGACTTTTAGAAAATCGCTCTCTGTTCCAAGACCTGCTGTTATTAAAGAGTGCTGATGTTGAGATGGTGGAGAAAGAAAGAAGTGGGTGAGGTCCTCGACAATAAACCTTGTCAGAAACCTCATGTTGATGTCACCTCCAAAATGGTTAATCAGCGACTGTACTTTCTAAGGAAAAAATGAGAACCTTCCAAGTTTCAGGTGAAATGATCGACTCTTCCAAAAGTTTTATTGAATCGGTTTTATCCCGCTGGATTGTTGCATGCTTTGGAAATCTGAACTTGTCTGAAAACAAAAGAATCACCTCTGCATGTCAACCAATAGCATGTCTAGCGGTGAAGGTTGAGAAAGAGAAAAATCAATTAAATATATATGAATTAGATGAACACATCGTGAGATAAATTTGAAAAAAATGAACACAACGCACAAAAAGGACACTGGGTGTTAGGTTTTGGGAATTCACATGGCGGAGTTTGAACCCAAAAGCTAGGCTAAAGTGCTCACCCCAAAAAAATAATTTAAATTCAAAGGAACTAACACAACTGTAGTCCAAACATGAGACACAAACTAACCAACCCAAGCTGTGTGTGTCTATATATATATATCCCCATCCATCTCTTCGGTGGATACAAGGCCAAAGACATTTGTTTGTGCTGCTACTGTTCTTTCGTGATTAGTTGAGTTTTTAGCTCATCCATAGTTCACCCAGAATGGGCACAGATTGGGACCGTTTGTTTGTGATGATTTCTGCTGTAAAAAATGTTCGTTCGCCTATTCAGAAGTATTTGATGTGGAAATTAAGACGTGTTTTGTGAAAAGTCAGTCACGAGAAAATTTGAGATATCCTTCGTGAACTGTTAAAATTAAGGACAGATCAGGATTTAGACATTGAGTAAATTGTTTCCAAATTGTAAATTTTATCCAATTAATCTGCCCATAACAATGCTCTGGTGTGCGTTATGTAATCGTGTTTCGCTTTTGTCGTGAGTTTCAGTCAAGATCAGACATTTCTCAAAGGCATATGAGTCTTCAGCAACACTCTCAGTCCTTTTTATTGAAACTATATTGCAGCCATATGGCTGTCTGAAATAGGTTCCACATGAATGCACACTTGAGCTCTGAAGAGTCCACCTGGGTGTTGTATGTTGCCAATAGGGCTCATTTACACCACCCTGGACAGCCTCTGAGCAATGTTGTAAAGCTACTGGCATGATCTTGCCGTTATGTTGGAGCAAAGATCCCACCAGCAAATGAAGATCCTCCCTCACATTCAGGACGGACACATTATAGATATGTCCTTTGAGGCTCATGTATCGATGACAAAAGGAAGGGAAACCAAAGTAAGGTGATGGACAACATAAACTGCAGACGTTTACTGAACCCTTGATGACACTGAATCCTATTCATTTCGAGCATTCACACCTATATACATGTATTCCAGGAGACATGATGAAAAACTGACTTTTTAATATTTGTATGGATGCTGGGAATGGCGGCCCACCCTTCAAGTCGGAAATCAAACAGTACATTTATCGGCCCCACTCCTGAAGATGTTCCAGGGAGCCATTCTGCATATTCTGAGATAATGGGACTAGTGAACAGTACTGTCGTATACATCTTGGTGCCGTGCAGGCAAGAGGTGCAAACACAGGGCATGCGAGGCGGGAGTGCAGGGTACACTCAATGTAGCGATTGGAGATGTTTCTACATGCCACAGAAACGTTTTTCATTCTGGAAGCTTGTTTGACGTCCACACTCTATGGGCTTTGCTTCCACTCGTAGAAGCAAACAGCCGTCTGCCAAGCGAGGCGGAAGATGACGGCCATATGCCGGCAAGAATGAGCCAGTGAGATTCAGCCCACTGGTTGGCAATGAGACAAAAAAAAATGTGTTCAGCATTGACCCGGCAGTGTGTGGAGGCACGATGAGTCTTGGCGTGCTGCATGAGACAGATCTCACCCCTAAAATGAAACAATTCACCATCATGAAATTGGATGATGCTCAGGGTGTTTTGATGAAAGCATGCCACAGAAATGGTATTAGCGCACCTTGCTTGCCAAAAAAAAAATCTTCCAAGTTTACGATTTGTATGTGTTCGTGTTCGTGTGTGTGTGTGTGTGTGTGTGTGTGTGTGTGTGTGTGTGTGTGTGTGTTCTCAAAGACAACAGTCATTCTGTAATGCTGTGACGACATGAACAGTGATGATGACCATGCACCCTCTGTGCCCAGAGAAAGAATTGCAAAGATTTCTTGAAAGCTATCTGGCAGCAGATAAAGCACTAATTGCCTTCAAGGAAAAAAATTAAATAAAGAAAGTGGGGCAGGAAAACATTGCATTAATCAGCTGGCACTGGGTTTTGGAGCAAAAATGAAATGTTGAATAGAAGTCATGTGGAAGTTCATTCCAGCTGGCCTACTTTCCTAAGCCAATAAAAACCCGGAGCTGCATCTCATATTAAGCACATCGAACAACCCCAAACAACAAAAGTCAACAACAAATGTGATAAATTTTAAATCAAGTGTCATAAATAATGGGCTCGAGATAAATTTGTTTCAAAGAATGTTAAAATGTTATGGAATGACTAGACTGTTCTCTTTCTTTGTCACATGTACAATTTGTTTGTTTTATTCATTCTATAGCAAATTACCAGAGATGGGGTGCTCCAGTCAAATCACTCCATGCGAGTCGGACCGAGTTGTTATTTATTTGGATTTACGATTTGCTTGCCAAAAACTCGAGCAAGATTTAACTTATCCAAGAGACCTGACTTAACTTTGACTTCAACTAGATGACAAATCATTTTTTGTAGGTGAAAATCTACATTTCAAGACAATTTGCCTTTTTAGGACGGAAAGAAGAAGAAGGAAAAAAAAAACAAAGTCAGCGTCACTTGGTATGGTATGAAGTGGCTTCCCAAACACAGAAGCTCAGAAGAACATTAACTTGAATGAATGGATAATCTTGTCGATGATGGTAAAAACAGAGTGGCCAAACAAATGGTTAGCCAGTGGCAGCATCAAAACACAACATCTAACTTCATTCGTCTTTACAAAATCCATAAAGACAGGAACGCTAGCAATTTAGCTAGCAATTTAGCAAGCACAGTTTTGCTAGCAATACAAAGAGTAAAAACTGCGTGGTTGTGAACATCTAAGTACAGCTCAGTCACGTAACTCCAGGTCGGTTGTTTTCTTAAAACTGTACGGACCTTTCGCTTTGCCTGTCGCAATTTGGTTCGCATTCGGGTTCTCAGTCATGCAACCCCCCCC
>NW_017805993.1:227442-258450 GCF_001891065.2 Hippocampus comes
GTACAAAGCATATTCGTTGCCCCCTCACTGAACTCATATTGCGGTGCCATCTTAATATTTCAATGTCCAATGTTTTACATTCCAATTCATGGATGGTGTCTGGCTGCAGACCAAAGTTGGAAAAGAGCAGTGTTTCTCACATCGTACCCGTTGGTGAGCAGAGATGTGGGAAGTCATATATATTCACATGACACATATTGTGGTGGCTGGTGCCAAGAGCTCTTGGTATATTTTATTTTGAGATGTATTTAGTGCTTCAATGCTGAAAAAGCTAATGGGATTATACAGTCTGACAAATCCATTTCAAACTCTTGAAACTCATTTGAAATTGTAATCCATCACACTGGCAAACTGACTTGATATCATTTCATACTAAGGCAATGCAGATGTTCAAGTGTAGTGTTTAAAAGTATATATATCAGCAATCTCTATGATCAACAAGTTTACCATAATCATCACAAACTCAACACACCAGAGACTTTTGATGCCTTGTCGACATGGAGAATGTTTTTCTTGTTAGGATGCCCGGGGTTAAGGAGGTGTTGAGTTTGTAGGTTCGATATCCATATTTTTGCATTTCTTGCATCATGGTACTACCACATTTAAGTAGCTGCAGTTTGCTTCCATCTTTTTCTTGCCTACCGTATTAGATGGCATTCTCAATATGAATGGTAGACACATCAGGCTTCCGTACACTGTGAGAGAGCAGGCTCACATCAAAAAGCCAATTTGCATCAATCTCTGGATTTCTAAATGTAATCAACACAATTGGCTGCACTTGATAAGGGCACCAATGGATCACAAATTCGCTGACGTGAATCGAACAAAATATGCACGCAATTAATCCTTTCAGGGACAGCGGTTATTACAGTTATCAGGTTGCAGGGTGCATGAAAGGGTTAATATGCAAGACATATGCTACTCGAAGATGGTCTTGGCTAACGTGGCACCATGGCATGACTCAACACGTCCGTTGATCCTGATGCACAGCAGTGTCGGTAGTAGACTTCAGGCAGGCGCTCTGTGTGATGGCTGGCTTCTTGGTAAGTGAACGAAGAGCATAAATCGCAGAAGTTCTGTCCATTCATGCATGATCATTGTTCTTCCTTTTCTGACTTGCAGGTGACAGTGGGTACCCCTTCAGATCCAAGTACTCTGCAATAGAGTCCTCCCTCATGCGTGCTCAGTGGTGGAGCGTGTCATTCAATTCTTGAATGCCAATGGCGGTGTTTTGGATAGGTCAGGAGGCAGACGGCAATTCCACCCGAGGAAGTCGTTAAAAATGATATCGGCGTGTGGAATTCTCTACAACGTGGCACTCAAGGCCGGCATTCCTCTTCCTCCTGGCAGCCCTCCACGGCTGTTTGAGGACCCTGGCCCACAGCTCCCTCCCCGACACGTAGGTTACCAACAGGGCCCACGCCTCCGTGATCAATTCATGCAGCGTTTGTCAAGAGTCCGCATTGAAAGTATTTTTTTAACGAGCTCTTTTAATGAATTTGCAATGTAGCACATCACTTCTGTCATCAGTCAGTTGGGCCCAGACTGCATTCATTGCATCGATTGTGTCCCTTTGTCTCTGCAAGATGGCCTTGGTGAGAACCAGTCAGACACGTCTTGCGCATTGGCGTGTGTGCCGGGGTTGGCGGGGGGTTTGCTGGGCCTCAATGGCTTCCTCCGACTGCTCATCACCGTTTTCAATGCCTGCTGCTGGCATCTCTGGAGAAAGAAAGGAATTAAGGACTCCATCCCACCTCCTTGCCTCCACCTTGCCGATGAGCTTGTGAAGTTTCGCTTCCTATTCACTTTTGAGGTTGTTGCCATGATTGATGGCTGATTTATATTAATTTTCCTGCTTTCCATTGACCATGTATTGTTAATTAGGATGTGATCCATGTGCGCACATTCTCAAATGGAAGTCTGACGAAGGGAACATGTCATACATTTGTTAGGTCTGATTTCTGTCCGCGTGCCGCACTTTGAGTAAGACCCTGTAATCACAATAACAATCATGTTGTTTCTGACAGGTATCTACTCATCAAAATAGACAAATCTATTATATGCCCTTAAATCATGTCAAAATCATAGTGATCGTATTGTGGAGTTTATGTCATGTTGCATATGATTACTGCACCATCATACCAAGTGTATAAAATAATGCACACTGTATTTCGTTATTTCTAATTGAAATCGGAAAACAACCATGGAAGCATTTTCCTTTCCTCCCTGCATTGGGTTCTACTTTTTGTGTAGTGGAGCTGAATACATAAGCTCGATAATTCTCCCCTGACGAGTGTCATTGTGTCCCATTTCTGAAGCAAATGAAATGGCCTCAAATCACTTTCTCTTTCATGTAAACCCCCAGGAGAGAAACTCAGCAAGAAAAAAGTTTTACGATCACCATTTACAGCTGAATCCCAGGTTGCTGACCCACAGCAGTTGAGCTGAAATGCGTAAACAGCACAGCACTTCCGCCTCCCTAATTCACTTGTAGAGTCGATTAAAGCAACAGACTCTGCTGTGCAATGCACACACAGATGCTCACAAACAGCTTCAATTCTCTCTGTTGTGACATCATCCTTTTCCCCACCGCTTCTAAACATGTTTCTCACAAATGGCCACATTTTCCCATGTGCTTTAGAGTGCAAGGGCACACAGTTTTTTTTCTGGCAGATTCGACCGACCACTTACAGAAAGTAATTCATTTATTGAATGCATCTTCATGCCAGATACGCACTCTGGGTGGTGCAAACCTAAAAATATTCGTGTTCCCTGTCAAATTTGGCCTTGCTTGTATTCTTCTGGTGACCAGCCAATCCCAGAGCACACAGGTGATCAACCAGGATTTCGTGGTTTATTTGTCCCTCCAAGCTTGCTACACCCCAAGTGATGCTGAAATGGACCGTAGTGGAAAAATCACAGTTGGTGACGATTAGCCGCACACCCAATAATTGAACACTACACATCTGCCAAAGTGCTACAACTGAGAATATCTGACCCTCTATCAGGTTTTCATGTTCCAGCCAAGAATTTTGCAATTTGGTCACGAAATCTCCATCCATCCATCCATTTTCCGATCCACTTCATCCTCACAAGGGCAGTGGGCGTGCTGTAGCCTATGCCAGCTGTCTTCAGGCAGTAGGCTAGGGACACCCTGAACCGGTTGCCAGCCAATCGCAGGGCACACAGAGACAAACAACCATTTGGGCTCACACTCACACCAATGGACAATTTAGAGTGTTCAATCAGCCTGCCATGCATAATTTTTGGAATGTGGGAGGAAACCGGAGTATCCAGAGAAAAACCACACAGGCATCGGGAGAACATGCAAACTCCACACAGGAAGGCAGGCCGTAATCGAACCCTACACTTCTGCACTGTGAGGCGAACGTGCTAACCAGTCGGCCACCGTGCCGCCTGAGCCATAACTATTTGGTAAAAGTAACATTTCGGCTTTGTTGCTAATTTCTAGTCGTTCTGTTTGTGCAAGATTAATAAATTAATAAATGGTAAGACAAATGAGTTATCCCACACAGGTTTTGCGTGAGTAAATGCTTGCACAAAACAACTGCATGATTGGAAATTTACAAGGGATGAAGGCCACATAATCAAAACAGAGGCGAAGAAAGTGAACAGTGGAATACAAAGTGCACAAAAGCAACCGGTGGTAGGGATTACATTTGCATTCTTTAATTGGTTTTTTTTGGTGGGTTCTTTTCATAGAGGTCAAATGGATTTGGATGTGGTTGTGCATTCTTCACGTTTTTTTAACGAACCATACAAGCTACCGGAAAAAAAAAGACCATTACTGGCAAAATGCACCAAATTCATCAACCATTGATGAAAAATGCCCGGCTCTGCAAATAATATTCCAAAGTTAAAGACAGTTTAATTGATTACATTTGGATATAAAAGGGCGTGATTAATTTTCTTTCCCATGAGCATGAAAACAAAAGCGGAAAGGTTGGGATACAAAAGCCTCCAAATATACACACAAACTATTTTGCCTCCTTATGTTGCTGCTATGAAAGGCGTATTTGCCCTCCCCACATTTAAAACAGTCGTGGCCACAGTTTTTACATGTAATCGGACATTCTCAGATCCGATCAGGGACTCAACATACGGAAATCAATATGTCGTATTGATCATATGTAATCCATGAATCTCAAATGAGGCAGACCCGATGTTTCCTGTCATTGCGTCATTGGCATGTAATAAAGTACACAAAAGAAAGTAACTTCTCAGCTAATGACCTCATTAGAGAACATCATCTTGATTGGTCTTTGTGAGACCTGGTTCAAACCTAATGAGTTTTTACCGCTAAATGACCTCGCCTCCAAACATTGCAAGTTCACGTCCTCGTAAGATGGGTGGGGGTGTAGCCGTTATTTTTGAATCTGCTCTCAACCAACGCCTTAAAAAGTTTTGAAGTTCTCTTGATGCGTTACCATAGTCCTCATTGCAGTTTTATCTTGCAGTTATTTACCGGCCCCTTGGCCATGACACTGCATTTTTCGATGAATTTTCTGAACTTGTGGCTGACGTGGAGCATTTCTTTCTATATTGCCGCTTCTTTGGCCAAAAAGCAATCGCATGGAACCATGTCCTTGTTTTTTCAACAACACTTTGCCTATTGCGGTCTTTTACTTTTCCGTATTAAGTCTGCAGCTTCTTGTTTTGTCCAGCACTGCTCGGAAGTCCCTTGGCAGTCATCTTACGGCTGATGAGCTGGAACACTGCCATCAAGATCCCTCTGCACCCACTCTTGATTATACCAAGGAAGTTCGCCACCTCCGCTATAGTTCATGGGTTACTGTTGTGCGCTTAAATCACGGTGTTGGAATTGCTGCCTGTAGTAATGGACGTCAGGAAGGTATTAATTGCAGTACTGCAGTGCTTATAAATCATGAGTTGCACTCAGCTGCGAAAAAAAAGATTCTATTAAAATCAACAAGACAGATAGATAGATCGATCATATTTTCACCTCCATGAGAATTCACTGTTGGCCAAAACCTTTTCATTTAATTTTTCTTCTACTTCTTCCTCTTCTTCTTGGTTCACGGGCAGATTACAGCTCTTTGGTACATATCGCCACCTACTGTACAGTTTTCCATATTAAGTCAATGGAAGCAACCCAACTCGTATTCAATACAGCCCCGCGACCAAAAATAGGAGACAGTCTTGAATATAAATAATTTCAGCAAGATTTCACAGAAAATCACAACCACAAAGGTTTCTATGCAAATAAATACACACGCATAAAATATTAGACTCAAACAAAGGTTGCAGATTTATGTTGTCAGAGCACAGTGAAGTGATCTCATCTGGTTCTAGTCAATGCAGTCCTCTCTAAGGAACCCCCGTAACCAAACACACGAGAAAGACCGGCGTCTTTTTATCTTTTTTAGACTCCCGTCATAAATCAAACATCAGCAAAACAGGTGTCCGTCAGTGACAGATGGACCTTCCACCAAATGCCAGACCAATCCAGAGATGATGGGAGAACGAGGGTATTGCTCCTTTTTACAGTGTCATGCTGAGCTCAATCGATGAAAGAATGGAGGCCACAATGGCACACTGTGAGGTACGCAGGATGATTACAGTATTTCAGTTTGTTCGTGAGAGAGAGAGAGAGAGAGAGAGAGAGAGAGAGAGAGAGAGAGAGAGAGAGAGAGAGTAGAACGACACTCTATGGATCTTACCAAGGATTTCAGTCCATCACTCATGTGGCCTGCTTCCTACAGTGGTATACGACTCTCTGAAACATGTGCGCCATACTGTGAACCTCAGCACTTTTCAGATTGGCCATCCCCTTGACTATACATCACCTCACTCTAGGAATATGCCGAAGACCTCACGAGTTACAGAGCTGACACACACAGGTACATGTGGGCGCACACACGCATGCACGCACGCAAATGCACACGCACCCCAAACACGCACGGCATCATAACTGCCATCCATCAACCAAGCAAACTCCACCTCTAAATTCCATAGCTACCGGCGCAGACGTATTTGGTAGTAAGCATGTGTGTCTCACAATATATCATCTCGAGTGGCCAGTGTATTACAGGACCCTTATATATAAAGAGGAGTGGGTGCATGCGTGTATGTGCGTGTTTGTGTGTGTTGGCATTAAGAATGAATAAATGTTTTTTTCTGACAGGAGATTATATATATTTTTTTGAGTCGTAAGTGTTTCTTAAAGGCAATCTGCAGTGCAATACCTACAATATTAACATCAAATCTCTCGGGGACACACATGCACGTACACACACAATGCTGTCAAGCACATTCCACACAGATTGCCATGGGATGTGGGAGTTATTAAAGTGAAACAGCTCAGAGGGCTTGAATGTGAACGTGATGAAAGGCTCAGCTTGAGGTTCAGATGTTGCAGGTTGTGTTTTATCCTTGGAGAGCTTTGTCATTGAACCACCATATTTAAAGCATTAAGCTTTTATGGGCCTCTTCTATATTGTGGGACACACGTTGGCAGCAAATTCTGAAGTCAGCTGCCTCCGTGCAACAGTGACGATAAACAGATTGTGCATTGTCAACAAAGTTTAGGAAACATAGTTTATTTCCGTTTTTTCGGGCTTTGATGTCGCCATCTGATTTGCTTGACCATCTCCGTTGCCTCTGACTGCAGCCCGCAGATTGGGGTTGGACTAAATGTAGGTGGAGCTAAACATTTGACTCCAAAGTGGTCGAAAAGGCCATTTTGACATCCATTCTGGGTGAACAGACGGTCTCGTAGAACCACGGAAGCACGTCCAGCATGTTCTGGGGCGCTGACAATGCAGGGGTTGACCTTGGTTCTGAGTGTCTAGGCCAGGGGGTGCCCTCCTTGCAATTGTACGCCGAGGAACATCAACTGTTCGACTATTTTCTCATGCAGTTGTTCACAAAGAGGAGAATCTCTTCCCATCTCTGCTTGTGAATGACAAAGCAATACGGGGAAGCTAATTTTACACCCAATCATGGCACCCACCTGTTCCCAGTTAGCCTGTTCATCGGTGGGATGTTGCAAACAGGTGTTAGATGAGCGTTCCTCAACTATCTCCGTCTTTTTTGCCACCTGTTTCAGATTGTTGGGAATGTGTTGAGACCATAAAATTCTAATTTAATTCCTATTTGCTAAAAACAATAAAGTTTATCTGTTTGAACATTAAATATTACGCTATTCCCTGTGCCGTGCACTATTAAGGGGTTGTTCCATTTTGTAGGGGTGTGGAAGGAAGAAATGTAGTGCACTCCAAATTACCCACAATGCATTTGTCAATTTTCTCGTCATAAGTAGAAGGGCACTGTCTTCCTATTGGTCAATGCCGAAGACCAGATGCGAGGACATGTCACACTATGCGGCAGGACGAACAAAAATTCTGACATGCCAAACTTTTGTTATTGAGTATGTCACACTACATTCGAGGCGTCAAAACAACACAAAATGGGCAACAAGACACTACATTTGTCGGCTCAAAACCGGCCTACATTCATGCAATCTGACATCGGATTTAGGCATCACCACTTGACTTGATCACCGCTGTGGGAAGTAGACCCCTCCCCCCCGACACACACACACACACACACACACACACACACACACACACACACACACACACACCCACACCCACACGCACACACACACAAATACAGCATGAAAACGGTGAAGCTGAGAGAGTTAGCATACTCAAAGCAATGTTCCAAGATGGTGGTAGCTGTAAAATTTATACAGTGATGATTTACGCATATCAACACACACAATGACAACATGCTAAGAATCTTTCTAAAAAGGCTAGACAAAAGAGAAGAAAGTATGAGACCTCATAGTTGCTTGGTCACAGATCAATGTGGCAGCCTTCTTGTAATTCAAGACTCCCCTTTACATTGGCTATGAAATCGATATTTGATGGATGGGACAGATTTATTCCACTGCTGATACTCAACCTGCCATGCTGGACGATGTAGGGGGCCTGAAAGATTTTTAGGGGATCTCCAAAGCTTCAGAAACTTGGAGGAAATTGTGCTCACGAGAGAATTTGGGATAATATCATTCAAAAGTCTGTTCATGACGCTGGCACAAATGGTAATATACTCTCAGGTAGGCAACTTGCCACCTTTCTAACCAATGGTAATAATGCAAATGCACTTTTGAAAGTAAAACAACATATATGGAAGAAGATGGTTCATAAAAACACACCACTGTTCGAAAAGAACATCATGCATTTTTTAATCACTATGGCAAGTCTATAACACCTTTTGTGGGGCACTTGAACCCATTTATCATTTTTTTTCTTCTTTCCATATTCTAGTTGTTACTGAAAAATGAAGGGGCTCATTTCAAGAATACTAAACCGAAAAACGGGCCACTCGACCGAGTTTAATTTTAATATTTAGTTTTTTGTCTTGACATGATCCGGAAGTCTGGTAAAAAGCATCAGCACCGATAATGTGGTTTTACCTTTTCAGCCGCCGGCACCAGAATATAAACTCCATTCCATACACATACGGTATATATTTCCTGCCTATCATTGCTCACTGAATGAATGAAAATGGATGTTGTTGTTGAAGTGTTCCATAGAGCCACACGTTTTGTTCCTCTAAACCAGGCATGTCCACCTCCGGTCCTCAAGGGCCACTGGTCTGCGTGTTTTCTATGTTTCCCGACTCCAACACACCCTGATCCAAATGGTCAGCTCATCAGCAAGCTCTGAGGAAGCCTGATAATGATCCTGACCGTTTGAATCAGGTGCGTTGGACGAGCGAGAGAGAGAGAAACGGCAGGACGGCGGCCCTTGAGGACCGGGTTCTGACACCCCTGCGTACTTCTGAGAATTTTAATGCAGCTGATGGATGAACTGATTAATTTGTGGTGATGGTCCTGATTGATTAGGCTTTCTGCCAATGCTCGTGACCAATCACCCAGGTCAAGGAAACCCAACCAATTAAAATCAGATTCCTTCCTGTGGCCCATTTTTCAATTTAGAAGATAACGCAACAAACATTTTTTTACAAGGAGCAATGCTGCCCCAACTTATAAATTTTGGAGGGGGCCAAAAACAGAAATTCTTGGCTTTTTTGCCATGATCGTTTTCTCACAAAACAATTTGGACTGAGGAATGAGGTAGACAGTGACACCCACCTTTCTTGTTACATCATTGCCCTGGGTGGTTTTTTTTTTTTTTTTTTTTAATATGGGCTACAATAGCTAAGGCTCGTGACAGCTTTTGAAGAGTCACTTCCAAGAAAAACAGGAGATGAGATTTTTTTTTTTTTGAGCTCAGGGGCTCATGTCCTCAACATTACTTCAATGCATCGAGAAAGTTGTGCTCCACAAAAAAAAAAAAAAAAAAAAAAAAAATCAGACATCATTGTTCAACTACAGTCTAAGGAGTATGTGAAGTACCAGAAGGATGAGAGAGAGGACCGGGTCACCAATCTTCATGTTCTGAAGAACCGTTAATGTTCATAAATGCCCATAATAACAATTGAGAGGATTGGCTTGGTTGTAATTTTATGAATACTTGATGTGGCTCAGGAACACGTACCCAGACTTGACCTCCAGCGGTTCCCACATAAATTGAGTTTGACAGCCCTGACTGACTCCTTTAATTTACTGGCCTCCTTACTTGTCACAAGTAAACAATTTGAAATAATGCCGTTCATGTTGTCTGTTTCTTAGCAGGAGCGAAATTTTGCTGCCAGGTGTCTTTTGTTTCTGCTGAAATAATTCAGTCATGCGACTTGCTTTGGTTTCAACGGCCTTTAAACATAATTTGCAGTGGAGCATTTGTTACTCCCTGTTGTCTGAATTTGCAAACCGTAACTGATTCCAAAACAACTTGATTAAACGGTGCCTTTCAGTCAACTAGCATTTCTGTGATGGCCACCATGTCATCAGTGTTAACAGTGGCAAACCAGCTCATAACCCCAAAAAAAAGACATTATTTCTTCTTAATAATACCAATTTTAAAAATGGAAAATTTACTGTGGTCGCACATTCACGAGTACAGTAGATTAAAAAAAAGGCACACATAATGTCCGGAATTTTAGGGGCAGTCTTGAGCCCTGTAAAATATTAAAAATGTTTTATTAAAACAGCACCTCGATAAAACAAAGTTCTCCCGTCGCAGACTAGCTCTGGTGAGACTGCCATCTTAAAGCGCATCTCCAACATTGTCACTACGCATATCCATGCGCAAACCGTATGGAGTTTGGCTTTTGTCATTGAACTGTTTACATGACGCTCATTCGGATTAGCAAAAGCAATCTTTCACCCTTGTGAATCAAAATTTAATTCCATTCAGATGGAGCCTTTTTATTCTGGTTGAGGCGTTTGTTTGTATGGAGTATTTTCATTTGTTTGTTTCTTCAGACTCATTCTAATCGGAATACGTGGCTCCCCTGCATCCTGCTTGATGACCATGAGTTGCCTAGTTTTAATTGAGTCACTCTAACAACACCGCCCATCCTGAATAAATCATGTGCTTTTGGAGAAGACATCCTTTTATTATGCATTGGAAGGATTTTGTATTTATTTTCATTTTTATGAAACATACATACAAAGAGAGAAAAAACATCCATGCAAGGTCTTAATGGACATGCAGTATCGAAGCAATGTGAGAATGAGGGGGCTGCTCATAATCACCGCCTCAAGCACTTGTGGTAAACTGCAAACTCAATGCTGATAATACCTTTAGAAACTGAACCGTTGAGTCACATTTTTCTGGCTGTGACATTATCTGGACTGAGCAGTTTCAGCCTCAACAACATTCAGGTGCAATATGCAGGATGAGACACGTAAGTTTATGAAGTGGCTCGAACACACATATACACACACACACACACACACACACACACACACACACACACACACACACACACACACACACACACACACACACACACGCTTATCTGGAGGAAAAATTAAGGATTTGTTCTGTTCCAACAAAGGATGAAAAATGCTTTCCCCTTGTCGCTCCCTAAAAAAACTGTGTTATTGTCATCTGAGTCAAGCACTTTCTCATTCCTCATCAGGTAAAACCTTATTTGGCAAAGGGAGGAAATAAACAACTCAAACGGCGGCAGATCTTTAAAATTCTGTTGCGCGAGATGTCCAATCTGAAAATGCTAACACACACTTCCAGTTTTGGAATATTTTGAATGGAATCATGCATTTGACAAAGAGCAGAAAAGCAATTAATATTGGATGAAATTATATTACGATCATAAAATAAGCCAGTGGCAAGCCCGCATAAAAAATATCACATGAACAGTAAGGTGCGGTCATTAGCTGAGCCCTGGGCAACCGTGATGTTATTTTCAGTCGACAGCAAGTGGCAAAATGGCTGCCCCCTTTGTTTTGATAAAAACAGGTGTATTTTGCTGTTGAATTCGTATTCCACAAATGCAATATAAATCAGAATGCTGCGTTTAGACGGGTGGGGGTGCATAGAACATTTTATTGTAAAGAACGTTTGACTCGACTTCCATTTTAAGGCCATTACAGATGAGTGCAATGTTATGCTCTTAGCCACAAGGGTGTTTTTAGCTGTGTTTTGGCTCATTATTCTGTTGCAAGATCCACGACTTTCAGAAAGTAGCCAGCGTATTTCTCTTTTGAATCCTGTACCTCGATTGTCTTGAGATTTCATTGCACCTTGATCAGATTCAAGACACCCTGTGCAAGATGGAGCAACATAGTAGTAGTTGTCATAACAAAGCCTTTGGGGTTCGCCTTTAATTAATTTGGAGGTTGTTCTTTGTTACCATCTTCAATTTGTCATCAGTTTTGCAGGGAGGTTGGCTACAATCCTGTGGATCTTCCATTACTGAATGATATGTGCAATTATCGTCGAAGGAACATCAAGCTGCTTGGAGATGCTCTTGCAGCCTTTACGTTTTACGCGATTGTCTAGAATTTGTCTTGTCTATAAATTCTTTCTTTTGCATTTTCTGTTTATTGTATTGACACACCATGTTACCTAACAGCACAGTGACTACTTAATGTTACCCTTTAAATACTATACTGGAGCCTTGGGGGTCACCAACCTTCTTGAAGCGGAGCGCTACTTGTTGGCTGCTAATGAGTGCGAAGGGCTACCTGTTTGACATACACTTCTGAATTTTAAAAATTAATCAGATACTATTATTATTTTATCTTGTTATTTTTAGGGCTGGGGAAAATAAATTGGCTAACTCAGCTCGGCGGACAAGAAAAATTGATTAACACACAGATTTTTGCCATAAATGGGGGAGCGAGGGCATGAGTGATGAAATAATTGATAGAATTATTCATTCCAAAGAGATTCATTCGTGAGAGCCCTAGTGATTAATAACACATAATGACTTTCATTGACATGAAGACACTGATCACGTTAATGGTTGCTCACAATAATTAGGAAACACAAATACCAACTATCAACAGTTGTCTTTGGGCAGTAGGCGGTGTACACCCTGATCTGGTTGCCAGCCAACCACAGGGCACACATAGACAAACAGCCATTGACCTGTCATGCATGTTTTTCGGAATGTGGGAGGAAACCGGAGTACCCAGAGAAAACCCACGCAGGCGCAGGAAGAACATGCAAACTCCACACAGGGAGGCCGAAGCCGGAAATGAGCCCACAGACCACCGGCCCGCCCCATGACAAAACCAAATAAGAACCATGTTAATGAATAAGAAAACCAGATTTTCCTGCTTCCTAGTGGCTTGGGAGAGAAATGATTCAAAGCAATATAAAGCAACGCCTTTGAGACCATGCAGAGTTTGACTCTCGGAATACCTTGAATCATAAGAGTTGATTGCATTTCGTGACAATTACATTTGTATAGAAATTTGTTGTGCCCACCTTAATAAGTTGAAAGGTATTGGTGCTAGACATTTTGTGTTTCCATTCCATTTGTATGTAGTTATATTAGGAGTGTGGTGAATAATATAAACAGAACATACAGTAAGAAAGAAAAAAAACACATGAATATAGGCAATTCCCCCCAAAGTGTATGCAAACTTCAGCATCTGATAACCATTTTCTCTTCTTTAGACATATTAACCCATTATATTTCATAGGCCAGACAAAGCTTTGATCAAGTTGTTGAATTGAAAGGAGCCATTGAACAAGAATGAACTAAATGACTAACCTGAATCTTATTGAGGTTTGCCGTACAGATTGTTTAGTCTTATTAGCTTATCACTTGGGTAACAGATATTGGTACAAAATAAAATTTGGAATTGTATTACATTTTGAATATACAACTTTGGCTTCATGATTGTGCGTGCATGCGAGTGAGCAAGAGAAAGAGAGAGAGAGAGAGAGAGAGAGAGAGAGAGCGTGGGTGTGTGAGACCGAATCTATAGAACGTATCCGGCACACTGACGTGATGACCCAAGCATTTGCCTCATTCAGTCTCTCTCTCTCTCTCACACACACACCCACACACACACACACACGCACACACACACACACACACACACACACACACACACACACACACACACACACACACACACACACAGTCAGCAGGAGCAGCAGCAGACGCTCAGTACTGCCCTCATTGTGTGGATCGCAGCAGGAAGATCAGGAGCATAGGCTCCGGTTCAGCTCCAGCGCGGGGAAGATAGATTTCCCGTGACTGTCTCTCTCCTGAGCCGCTTCTCCCTGACTCCCTCCCCAAGAGTTCATTTTTCTTCCTCTCGTTTGTTTTTCGAGACGATAAAGGACATCCAGTCAGTCGTGCGTCACTGTGCAATAACTGCACATATTATTTGAATTTTTTTGCTGGGACTTTTTAAAGATGGCTTTTAGATGACATGCTTTTTGGATTTTGATATGAGGAGCGAGAGGGTGCGTATGGCCATCCGAATCGCCCTCTGATCGTTTGCTGCAGCTACTGGTGAGCTGCTCACCAAGAAGCCACAAATATGTGGTCACCCTGAGCAAAAAGGGGAAGGCAGCGAATGGATTTTCTTGCAATGCTTCTCTGCTTCTGACAATGTTCCAAATCCATCTTCCACACAGAATTCCGTTCATTTCCAGCGTTTTTATTGTTTAACAGGATTGTCTTTTTTTCTTTTCTTTTTTTTTTTTGTGCTGAGGAATTTTGGAATTGTTTTCGCTTCCAAGGCAGAGGTCAGTCGACATCTTTTGTATCAAGATCTCATCTTCATAGACAACATTCGCTTCATGCCCTTGATTTTTGCAGGCTTGTTTGTACGTACGTGTGTGACATCTTACGTGTGAGTCCTTTTTTTTTCCTCATATGTCAACTCTCTCCTCCACTTTTTTTATTCAGCCCAAGGCTCCCAACTCAGACGTAGATGCCGGATCCATGTATTGACGACGACTTTTGGCTGTAAAAATGCTGAGCGGTGTCCTCTTTCTGAGCGTCCTCACGGTCACCAGCCTGTCGCCATCCGAGACGGAGAGCCGCAAAACTTCAGCCTCCAAAGATATCTGCAAGATCCGCTGCGCCTGCGAGGAGAGAGAGAACATTTTGAATATTAACTGTGAGAATAAAGGTTTTACCACCGTCAGCCAGTTCCAGGCACCGCCGAATAAGATCTCGCAGCTTTTTCTAAACGGGAACTTCCTCTCTCGTATTAGCTCAAATGAGTTTGTCAATTATGGCAATGTCACCTCTCTGCATCTGGGGAACAATGGATTACAGGAGATCGGCAACAACGCTTTTCACGGGCTGCGCTTCTTGAAGAGGCTGCACTTGAACAACAACAACCTGGAGGGGATAAAAGAGGACACGTTTGCGGGACTTGAGAGTATGGAGTATTTACAGGCAGATTACAATTATATCAGCACCATTGAACCCGGCGCTTTCAGTAAGCTGAACAAGCTTAAAGTGCTGATCCTCAATGACAACCTCCTGTTGTCTTTGCCTCCCAACGTTTTCCGCTTCGTGCTCCTGACCCATTTGGATTTACGCGGCAACCGGCTCAAGACTTTGCCCTTTGCAGGGGTACTGGAGCACATTGGCGGAATCATGGAGATCCAGCTGGAAGAAAACCCCTGGAATTGTACGTGCGATCTGATTCCTCTCAAAGCCTGGTTGGACACGATTTCTGTCTTTGTGGGGGACATCGTGTGCGAGACGCCATTCAGGCTGCACGGTAAAGACATCACGCAGCTGATAAAGCAGGATCTGTGCCCGCGCAGAAATGCCGGCGAGCGTGCTCACCCTGCCTCCGACTCTCACTTTCAAGGGGCGCTGCCCGCAACCTACCTCCCCGGCATGATTTCCCCCACCCGACTCCCGAAGGCTTCGCGGCCGCCTAAAATGCGGTACAGGCCCACCCCTCGCATCGCAAAGGACAAACACGTCTTTGGGCCGATCATGGTTTACCAGACCCGCTCTCCCGTGCCTATTATGTGTCCTAGTGTGTGTGTGTGCACATCCCAAAACCCAGACAGTGGACTTAACATCAACTGTCAAGAGCGGAAGTTGCACAACATAAGTGAGTTGAACCCCAAGCCCTCCTACCCGAAGAAACTGCACCTGACCGGCAACTACCTTCAAGTGATCTACAGAACGGATCTAACGGAGTACAGTCTTCTGGAGCTACTTCATCTCGGAAATAACAGGATCGCAGTCATCCAGGATGGGGCGTTTGAGAATCTGACAAATCTGAGGCGGCTCTATCTGAACGGGAATTACATCGAGGCACTTTCACAATCACTTTTTTCTGGCCTGCAATCACTCCAGTATCTCTATTTGGAATACAATGTCATCAAAGACATTTTACCGCAGACTTTCAACGCTTTGCATAACCTTCAGCTGCTTTTCCTCAACAATAACCTGCTAAGATCACTGCCTGACAATGTTTTCGGGGGCACTATGCTAACCAGACTGAATTTACGGAATAATCATTTCTCATATCTCCCCGTGAAGGGTGTGCTTGACCAGTTATCCGCATTTATCCAGATTGACCTGCAGGAGAACCCCTGGGACTGCACCTGTCATATCGTGGCACTCAAAAACTGGATGGAGCTGTCCAGCACCAGCGTAGTGGTTAATGAAATCACTTGTGACTCACCCTCGAAGCACGCCGGTCGCTTGCTGCGCTCACTGCGCAATGAGGCCATCTGCCCTGAGCCAAGCGTGGAGCCTCCGCCTCAATACGCGCCCCCTACCAAAGCCCCGACATTAGCGAGTCCTAGCACTGAGTCACCGACACCCTCTTCCCCTTCTTCTTTCAGCTCAGTCAGCCCCACTGAATCGCGAATCCAAACCCCTGAGTTGCATCCAGAAGTCCCACTTTCAGTCCTCATTCTCGGGCTTCTGATTGTTTTCATCCTGTCTGTCTGTTTTGGCGCAGGGCTCTTTGTTTTTGTTCTAAAACGACGCAAAGGGGTGGAACACATCCCGACGGGCTCCAACAATATCGATCTTAACTCGTTCCAAGTGCAGTATGGCTCCTACAATCCTGAACCAACCCGCGATAAAAATTCAGAAAGTCATGTCTATAATTACATCCCCGCACCCGTGGGTTCCATGTGCCAAAACCCAATTTACATCCAGAAAGATGGTGAGCAGGTGGCATATTACCGAAACCTCAAGGAGCTAAGCTTTGGGCCGCTGAATGCAAAGAAAGATGATATTCTCACGCGTAGCCCGGGAGCTTATACCATTAGCGCGGTGGATTTCAAGGATAAATCCCCGGCATCGCCTCCTGAGATGCTATATCAAAACGTAGGAGAGAGGCCCAACAAGGAGCTTCCGACAGCTGCCGGCACCTCTCCCTTCAGTTACAATTTCTGCACTTTACCCAAGAGACCATGCATCGTGCCCCCCTACGAGGCTGCCACAGCCCCGCGTCACGTCACCAACCAGGACAGGTGGAACAAAACGGCGGTGTACGGAACCCCCAGAAAATGCTTTGGGGTGGAGCTCCCTTCCAAAAACAGTGAGCACCAATTTCTTCTTCATGGGAAGCTAAAAACAGAGCCGGACTATCTGGAGGTTCTGGAGAAACAGACTGCCATGAGCCAACTGTAAGAGAACGACGATCTAGAAATCCTACCGGTCTCCACCCCTCTCGGCTCCTCATCATGATTATAAAGTGTCAATCAGTAACTGTTCCCCGGTCTCCACCCCTCTCGGCTCCCAAGGATCTTTGCAGCATTCATCATGATTATAAAGTGTCAATCAGTAACTGTTCTTGTAGCCCACTATATTGCTATCTTATCTCAGTGTTGAAGCTCAGATGACAGACAGAAAACAAACTTTTTTTTTTTTATGTGTTACATTCTCTTTTTTTTCCAATCTGTATAAAAAGATTCTCAGAAGTATATTATAATGCCGTTCTATTATTTCTTCGGGGGAAAGTATAAATTATTCCATCTGTTTCCTTAAAAAAAAAAAAAAAGCCCTGGAAGATGGCAAGACGGTGTAAAAATATGGCCCTGTGCGTTTGTTTCTATAAAACTGGATTTCATTTTCCCTGAGATGCAGAAAATATGAATCGATGGGTCTTTGAAACTGGAAGGAAGGCTCCAGAACGACATTTCTGTATATACATAGACTGCACATATGAATGGTGAGCGTTAAATCATCAAAAATAACCTCCTGAAATGTATTGAGCCAACTCTCACGACATGACTCCATGAAGTGCCTTTGCACTCCGGTTTTTTTTTTTTCATCATTGATGCACTCTGCAGATTGATTTTAACTGGAAAATGTATTTTAAGGAATCAAATCTTTATGTAAATTACAAAATATATATATTTGTCAGTTGGGGGTAAAAAAAAAAAAAGGAAACTAAATGTCCTTGAAAATGGGTGTGACATTATAACTTTTGATGGGGACACGTGTATTTTGATCCCGTCATGTCTTTGGCAATGTACAACTTTGAAACATTGTATGCTATAAGGGAGCAATATAGAGTTGTACAGTTGAGCCATTAAATTTTCACTGAGGCACTTTGTCAAGATCCTGAGCTTAAGGTGGTGCATTTTGTTTAGACTGCAGGATTATTTTGGGATGTGGCACGTGCTGTGAGTTGCTCTAATGAGGGTACGTAAGTGTGTGTGTGTGTGTGTGTGTGTGTGTGTGTGTGTGTGCGCGCGTGTGTGCATGTGTGTGTGTGTGTGTGTGTGTGTGTGTGTGTGTGTGTGTGTGTGTGTGTGTGTGTGGTGCCTCGTGAAAAGAAAAAAATCTATTACAATAGGGATGGGAGGCAGAAAAATAGAAACTAGAGCTCGCCTGCAGCTCGTGCTTCTCGGTCTCTCCACTGAAATGAAATGACACTTTCTTCTAAGTTCAATGAAATCTCCGGTTTTCCTCTTTTGAAGCCTCATTCAACATTTCGGAGAACTAAGCGCATCATGCATCAAATATTGGATATGGTGCAATTTAATATTGAGAGATGTAGGTACCAGAAGTGTCATGATAGAATTTATGGGTGGGGGGGGGGGGAAGGGGGGGGAACTGTTCCATGATTTCTGGACGCTTTTTCTGAAGTCCTGATTCATTGGTGTGTCTTTCTGACACAGACACACACGCACATTTTATGAGCAGAATAATTCCCTGTGGCTGATAAGTTTAAAAAAAAAAAAAAAAAAAAGGTTTGCCACTTTAAATGAGCACTAGAATGCAGCACAAAGTGGTCTTACTCTGGAATCTCATAAAAGATGTTCTCCACATGAGGGTGTTAACATCTGACTTGGCGCAAGTGAGAAAACCAACCCCATCTGATTGATTTTAAGCCTGCTGCCATCTAATGTGACATGGATGAACTGTTTTCCTTCACGGGGTCTTTTTACTCCGTCACTGGCCTTCAAACTAATCCCAGCCTTCGTTTTTTTTTCTTTTTTCCCACCACATACTCACCCCACCGTCTCCTGTGTCTTTTGTTGCCGTGCTTTTCTCCTCCCTGCTGGATCTGTGCCGTCTATTGTGTGTCTGTCCGAGGTGCTGAAATGTTGTGCAAGGGGACCGTACACCAATCTGATGGCGGAGCCAAATTCGAGCTCTGTGTGTGGGAGGCAAGTGAGGGTTCATGTCTTTGAGATTCAGGTAGCAAAAAAAAAAAAAAGTCATGCTTTGGGTCTTAAGTTGTCCCGAAATGTGTGACAGCTGGGAACTATTACCTGAAAATAGCCTTGAGGCCATTGTGAGAGGGAGAGAAGATGTTGCATGTAAGCTGGTGGTTTTCATGAATTTTTGTGTTGTTTTTTTTTGGGGGGGGGGTTGTTACATGATAAAGTAATATTGCGCACAAAGCAATCTGTGCAAACTGTGCTGTGCTTCAACTTACTATGGCCTGATATGCCTCTGCTCTTTTTTTGCTGTTAATTTCAGGCTATAAAAGCCATGTTATTATTTTTAGAATACGGGTTAGGAGATGTTAAAGGAATGTAGTGAACTCATCGTCTCACGTTGCTATTTTTGGACTCCACCTAACCATTCTATTCGTTTTGACCGCATTAAAGGCTCAGTGCGGATAGCTGCAGTACTGTCTCGCCTACAGATTAGTATGGAAACAGTCCATTCATTTATAATGATATCGCAGTACTATTTTAAGGTATGCGTGTGTGCAAAAGGTGCATCTTAGGCAGGGAGGGGAATTGGACCGTAATTCTGTAACGCTTGCTTTAATTTGATGCAGATCTAGGACCACAAGTACCAATCAGACCCCAAATCTATTCTTCAAAGGTTCCAAATGGCAAGCAATCTTGGGCTTCAATCAGGCTGAAACCTTATTATTACTAGGCAATGATTAATGGGTCGTTTCAATAAACCAGCAAGGTATCAGAGTTTCTCCTCATAAGCAGAGTTTTGCACAACGGCGTTGTTTCAGAAGGAGCGAGCTGAAAAAGCAATCGCCTCTAATGCTGTGATTAATCTTACCGCCGCATGCAGTGTCTTATTTTCTCAAAAGCCAGACGCTTTTCTAGCATTAGGCTGTATTCTGTGGAACATTTTTATTCTTCCTTGTGACCCCTGAGAGTTGAACTTTTTATGCAGAATTGCTTTCACTTGTGGTTTCTGATGCGGCGGCACACGGTGAGCAGAGCTGTGAATGCTGTCATGTGGGTTTCTCCCCCCCCCCGCCCCCTCCCCGTCTTTTTTAACAAGCATTGCCATTTCAGCTGCTTGGTGAATGGGACGGAGAAGAAAGAGAGAGCGAGGAGGGTGCGGGGGGTTTAGGGGAAATGAACAGAAAGAGAGGGAGAGCGCAAAAGTGTGCCGTTCACTCCTCTGCTCTGAAAATGGAGTGATTTTCCTTCCTAGGGCACAATTGCTCCTCTGTGTCTTTTTAGTGGCACTGAAGGAAGGGGAGAGAAAATGCTCTCTATCTGTAACACACACACACACACACACACACACACACACACACACACACGTGCGCACGAACACGCACAGGGGATATGGGAGGCTTAGATTGTGCCGCCTTGCACACCAATGAGGAGGCTTTCTCCACCAGAACACTCCCTTCTCTTATCTTGAAGCCCTGGGACTCCGGTGTATGAGTGTGAGAGTGAATGAATGAGTGACTGAGCGGCTGAGGTCGCGTTCATATATTCCGACAGTGCACGTGTGTCTGACGGTATCGTGGCAGCTCTGTCCTCACCTCTGCTCTTCGATAAGATCCAAATGGATAAATAGAAATGTTGTGTCTAATATGCTTTGTGCCCTTTTCTTTTATGTTTCACTCCCATTGTCGTCTCTCTCTGCCCCTCGCTCTAAGAGTGATAGGATAGAGAACTATAAATTGGTATTCTTGTTGAGTGGCTCAATTTGTGGCAAAGCGATTCAGAGATGACTTTGAACCATGGGGGCTGTTGCTTTGAGTTGATTTATGGAGGCCATTTCCGCGTTCTTGCCAGTGGATATGGTGGTGTATGTTGCCATTTTTCTTCTGGTGCGTGATTGTGTGGGTTATATTGTGTGTGAAAGGTGATTTTATCACCTACAATTTTAATCATTTTCCTTAACTGACTGCTTCCATTCGTTTTCCTCTCTGGACTGATGAGCTTGGGCATCTTTCATTGTGCCTGGTCTCATTAGCACTTTTGACAAGGCACCGCTAACAGTCTACTTTCAAAATCGAATCTGGTTTGGAAAAGATGTTCCTCTCATTTAAAATTCGCTATTTTTAATCACAAAAGAATGGCCTCTGAATTTATGAATGTTGCGGTACAGCCATGTTACTGTAGAATGAGTTTAATCAAACCAGAAATTGTGTCAGCGTATGAGATTTAACATTCAGTGAAAATGAAAATTCTACACACCCCAGTTCAACTTTCAGGTTGTTGTGTGAAAAAAATGAGACCAAGATTAATCATTTGAAAACTTTTGGTTCTAGTAATGCGACCAATTACGTGTACAACTCAATTGGGGGGTGGGGGGGTTAAAAAAGAAATATTTTAGAGTGGGAAGTAATAAGTGAACTGAAATAATTGCACACAGTGGATGAAATTATGGATAGAGTGAAACAGCAACGTGAACAGAAAACCTTCAAGACCTAACAGAAAACGACATGAATGGCTGAATTATTATTTTTTTAATGATTTACCTTGCTCTAATTTTTTTTTCTAACCATAAATACTTGGCAAGTTAAACCGTGCTGTGTAGACTTTTTAAACACTATAGAGTTAATAAGAAACGGAGGGGAAAAAAGCTGAAATGAAGCTCTTGTTAGGCATATTTTGTTTGATTTTCTTTTTAAATTAACAGCTTCGCTTCATAGCCACGGATTCTTGCACAAGTAATCGTTTTTACGAAATACCAAATAAATCTTACCAGTTTCATTTTGTTGGCTGAGTCGAAAAAAAAGAGAAATAGTGTATTGAGGAATAACTTGTCACAACGTTAAAATAAACTACAATTGAAATGTTACTGTAATGTGTTCGATTTTTTTTTTTTTAATTAGAGATGTCTTACATGCGTTACAATAAAAAGCAAACATTATTCAGAATGTGTCAGGTATTACAACCAATCGGTCCACAACGTGTAACCATCCTGTCTTTTAATAAAGATTTCTTAGAAAAAATACTATCTAATATTTACTAAGTCAGACATATAAAATTTGATGCATCTGTGCTAACTTCATTGTACTAAACTTTGTTGGTAGCATCGATGTAACAAAATGCAAATCAAAAACAAATTTAGTTACAATTAAAAAGAAATGTTAAAAAAAAGAAAATCTACAGTAAATTCTCCAATGAAAATTACATTTCGGAAATAAACTGTAAATAAACAGCCATTAAATTATTTTTTAAAAGCATAATAAAAGATAGGAAACTGCAGTATCAACAATCTTTTTTTTTTTTTTTTTGGTTGTCTAAGAAATGAATGACGCAGACAAGTGCAGCAGTAACAGTTTGAACAGGCTGCGCTATGACGCTATTAAAAAACAACAACGGCATGTTTATTGCTTTGGCTCGATTGAAAGAACCCGAGAGAGGTTGTTGAAATGCTTCATTTGCTCAGTGCTGTTTTTTTTTTTTTTTTTCCGAGCTGCATTGACAGTCACACTCATGTGATCGTGTTTAAAATGACTTACGCTTCACATCATGCCCAAAGCATATCGCAAGCGATGACGTCTGCAGGCTAGAGAGGATGACCTGCAACGCGTTGGTTAACAGTCTTGATTTATTGTCAGAATGTTTGGCAGTTACCCAACCTGTCCCTCACCCAATATGTTCTGCATTGGAATGTCTCTATCCTGCACCACTTTTTTGGCTCGCGTGATTGAAATTAAGACAATCAGATATGTAAATAAAACAAAGAAAAACAGTTCCATTCTGTTCGAAAGACCACAAAGGGTAAAAGATGACCAAAAGTGTCTCTTCGTCAAATAGCGCACAGACTGAAAATATTCTGGCTGCTGAAATCATCATTTTATAAACAGTCTGTTTAGCTGATTACACTGCATGAATTAGTTAGGCTAACACACCCTCGATCGGATCTGGATAAGCTTTTGGGCAACAAATCATGCTTAATTCATAACGCAAACAAACTATGAACAAAGTCTTGCGCAGACTTGCCTCAGGGTCACGTTATCTTTTGTAGTGTATGATCTTCATTTCGTGGAAAATCTGTTCAGTCCCGTGATTGTTGGCGAAGGTAGAAAAATGCGCGTTCACCTCAGAATTCCTTCCAAGTGGCAAATATTTGCAAAACCTTCGCCTCACATTCCCCAACAGTTTGTGTTCATTCATGTCAGAATTTCCTCAAGTACAGGCGAATGTATATGGTGAGCGTTTTGACATAAACGCAACCGGACGCATCATTCGCTGCCTTCAAAAACGTTATTGACCGAATGACAATTTCCAATGACGAATCTTTTGAAAGCAGGACAGAAAAAAAACCCCAATTACAGTACATGTACACAATTGTTCATTAAAGAGTTACTTCCAAGTAGCAAATGTTTGCAAACTCTTCGCCTCACATTCCCCAACAGTTTGTGTTCATTCATGTCAGAATTTCCTCATTTACAGGCGAATGTATATGGTGAGCGTTTAGACGTAAACGCAACATCAGCATTCGCTGCCTTCGAAAACTTTATTGACAGAATGACAATTTCCAATGACGAATCTTTTGAAAGTAGGACAGAAAAAAAAACAATTACAGTACATGTACACAATTGTTCATTAAAGAAGTTTCAATCACGAATTTTTTCCCCAAAAGTGTGCTGCTAAGAGCTTTAGATGACACCCTCGTTTCTCAGAGAATTCTGTCTTAAATCACGGCTGGGCAAATTTGATGATTGCAAGGCTCACAAATGATTTTATGCTGATCCCATGAAAGCCAGACTGGAAAACATGCACCGCCTTCAGCCCCCCTACTGCTTGAGCAGGGCTAAGACATTTGGTTTTTTTCAAAGCAACACAAGCCTGCCAGGTGGCAAGCAACTGCATCGGACGGGCACCGTAACTAAAGAGATCCGGCACGCGTCCGGAGCTGCCACTGAGTCCGGCCAACCGACTTTGACGCATCATCAACGGACACTGCCCACGGAGCAGACAAAACTTGCCTGAAACGTTTGTGCTCACTGCCACCGAGTCCAACTTTATTCGATCTCCGTTCAACCTTCACTTTGTGACAAAATTGACTTCCAAAATGGAGATCAGTGACACACAGAAGCGAGAGTGAGGATGAATTGCTGGTGGCTGTGAAGTCATTGCTTCATATAGCAGCCCAGATGAGGTGTGTTTGTCTGAACACTGAGGGTACCCTTTACATGCCCTTTGCTACGGAATGTCAAATGGTAAAATGGAATTGTGCATTCGGATGTGGCAGAAGGTACTCAAATTTCCACCCCTATGGGCCAAAATTTGCTCCTGAGTTCATCGAAGAGTCTAAATCAGGGGTGTCAAACTCATTTCACATGGTGAGCCACATACGGCCTCAGTAGATGTCAAGTGGGCCGGACCATTAAAATGATACAATACTTTGCTATAAATAACCAAAACAATATGTCTTTCCTTTGTTTTGGTCTAAAGAAGCACAAGAACATTAGGAAAATGTTGAAATTTAATGAACATATCTTTTACAAAACATTTCATGAAGCACCTTACATTTCCTTCGACAAATGTGCAATTTACTTTTATCATTCACATATATGCATTGCAACTGATCCCACTGATTGTACAAACTTTAACAAGTAATTGGTATTGAAAAATACAGTAATGCACTTTAAGATTAAACAAGATTCATAAAGAAAGCAAGTTTTAAAGCATTTACACATGCATATAAAATCTAAATGTAATCCCTGCCTACACCTTACAAACTAAGGAGAGTGCTATTAAATGTGTAAATCCTGCGGGCCTGATTGAACCTACTTGCGGGCCGGTTCCGGCCCGCGGGCCGTATGTTTGACACCCCTGGTCTAAATTGACCATAGATGTGAATGTCAGTCTAAACGGTTGCTTGGCTCTTTGTGCCCTGTCATTAACCCTTTCAGGGACAGCGGTTACTTCAGTGGACAGCCTATCATGTTATCAGGTTACGCGTTATCATTATTGGCGCATGAAAGGGTTAAAATCACCTGAAATAGCCTCAAGTCACCATAATTAGGGCAAAAGAATGGACGGATGGACTGCAATGCGAGACGCATCACATCATAGCAATCCCCAGATACGATGCAAATATACCCTGTGGGGTCTGTGAGCAGAATGTTTTTTTTAAAGTGGATTTTAAATGAATTGCTGGCATGAGTCATCTGCTCGTAAATGTTTGCCTCAACACTGATGTGTGTGGTTTATGATAATCTAATTTACTGGTGCATTATATCACTTTATCTGTCTGTAGGGCTGCTGTTGAATATTAATATTTACTCGGATGCTGCTGTCATGGTCTGGGTTATCGGGAAAAGTCTTTTTTTTTTTTTTTTTTTTTTTTAATCCAGGTAATATAAATGACGGATGTAAAGTATCAGCGTAATCAGTCGTTGTGCTGATCTTCCAGCAAAGACGTGACAACTTTGCCACAATATTCAAAATCGGGTATATTGGATCGGATCAATTTTTGGGTATGGACAACTAAGATGGCCATTTTTATTTTTATTGGGTCTGAAAAAACTAGAAAACAAAGAATAGATCAAATATAGGGAACACATTCGCAGCCATACAGTAATATTATGAGTGTTGTTGCTCATTTTTCAGCCTTCCCACAACTGTAACATCTCAACACCACAATCTTTTAATCTGTGAGTAGCGTCACTAGAAACCATACACATAACTCAGGAAAGCTATTACAATCCCATCACTCTTCAACCAGAAAGTAGTGAGGCATTGACCTTTTTTTTTTTTATTTTTTTTTTTAAGAAACACTCATGTTTGGTGTTCACATTGTTCAACAAATACACCAGCTTATTATTTGGTAAATATGGAATACACACAACGCCTTGAATGTTAATAATTGAATCGGCATGAAACAGAACTGTGTGAAAAGCAAATCGAGTGAGGTCGTAGGTGTCCCTCGGTTGAATATTGAGGCAGGACGCTTTCAGATGGGTGCTTCACTTAAATTGCAGCTTTGGCATCATCAAAGACTGAATCAAAAAAGCGAATGTTCCCGTCGGAGCTCTGGAACTCGATTCCGTGAGGGGTGTGACAATAAAGCTTAGCGACGTGGAATTGATTTCTTAAGAGAACTTCACATTAAATCATTTAGAGACGTATAAAATAGTGAAACAAAATGGAGCTATTTCATTCTATGATACAACCACAACGACTACAAAAGTACTCCCTCATATAACCTGAGCATATTTATGATCAATGCATCGTATTTTATTGTCTGAAATTACCTCATACTTTCTAATGCCCTCTGTAGCATTAGAAAGTATGAGGTAGCATATAAAATATGACCAAGCTGACTTTTATTGCATGTATGAACTAGTTATGCTTTTCGTATTTGTCGCGCCAAGAGCGGCTTTCTGCCTTCTGTTTTGAGAATGTGCTAGCCGTGGCGCTGCATGAGCTGATGCCCGTGTCAGCATCTATGCGACGATGATTAAGAAAAGAACAACGATGGATGATGGATCAGGTGCTTATTTTTGCTGTGGGTATCTGCAGGCCTGATATTCCACATGTCGAAAACATATTCTGGAACGTGACTTTCACAGCATAATCGCAGTGTGTACAAGTGTTAATTTTCCTTCCACGTCTTCTAACCAAAGCACCAGTCACATCATTTATCGTGCAATTTAAATTGCTGAACTGCACAATAAAACCATGTCAGCATGCCAGTGATTCAATAACTGTGCAGGAATTTCATAGATTAAAAGCTTTCAGCGAGAGGCACTCTCATTGGCTTTCAAGGTTCTTTTTCCTATCAGTCTGCTCTATTAGTTTGACACGGTGAACCCGTAGACATATCTGATTCCACACTGGAATCGTTCCAATTGAGTACCACTTTGAGGGTAAGAGGCTGTCAAAGCAAGCGGTGTCAGCCTGAGATTAAAATTGCTTTGGGTTTGGTTACACAAACTGTATGCCCAGAGCCTTTTGCTCAATATTATTATTATTATTTTTTTTTTATGATTTGTATTTGTTCCATCCATTTTCTAATCGGCTTGGGGATTTTTTGTTCTCTTGCCAAGTGCTCTCTTATTTTCCTACATTGCCTAGCAAATGCAGAAGATATTTTATTTGAATGTAGTTACGCCTCATTTATTTCTATTCAGGTGTACGCCACTCTTTCCTTGGCTCTCAGAAAGAATAACTGCCGGGATGAGATTTCTCTCTGCCTCTAATTTTAGGTTTGCCTCATTGTTGAAAGAAATTGACCAGTGGACACATCCTGAAACAGGAGAATGAAAAGAGAGAAGAATCAATTTCAGAGTGGGAGAGAGGAAGGAAATGTTTAAGATGTACACTTGAAGGAGAAGGAAAGTGGAGGCGGAGACGGAGGAGGGATTGGGAAAAAAAGGCAAATGGAATCGATCAGACTCGATTCAATGGACTCATTGGGCCCCTTTGCCCCTTCACACATTTTTTTTTTTTTAGGGAATGTGCAGTGCTTGTGTGAGCATCAAATTCCCAAGCTTTGTCACCGCCTTATGGGTCTCACAACACTCATTTTGTCCATACCAGATTCAGCAGCTCCATGGGCCATAACATTCTCGAGACTTACATCAATGTGAGGTACTCACATTGTGGTGTATTTCGATTTTTATTGGTTGCTCTGTCCGTTGGAATAAATCATTTGTGATGTGACGTTAGAGGCGAGAAACTCTGGGTTATTTTAAGGCAGGTTAGAAAGACACGATCTTGCTTAGTTACCGATTCATTTTTTACATTAATCACTTATTGTCATAAACTTTCAACTACAATTTTAATCTTTGGGCTGCTGGGAAATGAAAATTAAGACCGTAAGGAGGGCGTTTTGGGAAAAATAATCTAAAATTGACATTTTTGTCCGAAAAAACATCAAATTTTGTCAAAAGCTCAAAAATTATTTCAGTGTGAAAACAGAAAAAAAATCTCTCTAAAACATATCTTAATGGAACGAAACATCGAAAGAATCCTTCTTCAATGTGAACAGTGACAGGCCCGTATTGGTTTGGTGCGAGAAAGAGACAGTTGGAAGGATTTTCTTTTTCACAATACTATCGCTTCTTGTATGCAAATTAAAGAAATTGGGGGTCGGGGTGGGGAGGGGCACCCACCACAAGCCATTTTAGTCATAGTCATAGTAATTATCTATTATCTATTTTTTTTCAATGGACCTTAATTACTTAAAATGACTAAATTAGTGGATATCTACGGTAAATGCTGCTGTTGGCTGTTTAACACAAGTACATTATGCATACATTACTCTACTATCCTTACCCGAGTATCCTTAAGGCACAATTTGATTTCTCCTTTACATATGAGACACATTCTGAATGTGGTTTTGGAAGGAGAGGAAAAAAGAAAAAAAAAAGCTGGCACCATTGAATTAATGAACAGCAGCACTTAAAATCTGAATGCCTGTAACTCAACCCTGCTGCTACATACTGAAATAAACTTATGACTTGACATCACTACTTGGTGTGTGAGTGTGCGTGCGAGTGTGTGTGTGTGGGGGGGGGGGCGGTTAATGCTACTGACAAGTTTCATCGAGTACAGTTTGAATATAGTTATTAGTTTCAGTGACATGCACCATTGCCAGATGCAAGACGATATTTTAGATGAAAAAGGGGTAAAAGGAAAAATGGCAGTCATAAGGAAATGTGACAGCAGAAATGAGGAGGGAAGGGACAATTTATTCATGAAAATCATTCAATTTTTGGTCAGGCAAAATTCTTTGAGCACGACAAATGTGCAATGCAAGAAAGATATGAAAACAACCAAGCTGTGGTTTCAAATAAAAAACAGACACTTATTACAGCGGAAGCTCCAAAGTCAAACATTTCATCAAAACAAAACAAAACTATACCTCAATTCTTGAAAATGGAACCCTTACCAAGCATAACGTGCGTATCTCGATACTTCTCAGTGAGCATCTTTTACAGTCACACTTGTGACTCTTTTTATGTTCTTTGAGAAGCGACCAAAAAGGGTACCAGTGATGGCCAAGTGTAAATATGTGATGATCACCATAAAACCAGAAATGAAACCTTCATTTGCGGAGGAAAGTGGTGCAAACATCTCTGTCCTATTAGCTCCGCGCAGTTTGGTTCAAAATAGGAGGGAAAGAAAAATGGCAT
Source organism: Hippocampus comes (assembly GCF_001891065.2). Lineage (NCBI taxonomy): Eukaryota > Metazoa > Chordata > Actinopteri > Syngnathiformes > Syngnathidae > Hippocampus > Hippocampus comes. Next base: position 256,598 of record NW_017805993.1, read on the forward strand.
GGACACCAAACTAATCAGCTCTGTCGGTGTGAACATACTTCCATCCATTTTCTGATCTGCTTTATCCTCACAAGGGTTGCGGGGTGTGCTGGAGCCTATCCCAGCCGTCTTTGGGCAGTAGGAGGGGGATACCCTGAACCGGTTGCCAGCCAATCGCAGGGCGCACAGAGACGAACAACCATCCGCGCTCACTCACACCTAGGCACAATTTTGAGTGTTCCGAATGACCTGCCCTGCATGTTTTTGGACTGTGGGAGGAAACCGGAGTACCCGGAGAAACCCAACGCAGGCCCACACAGGAAGGCAAACTCCACACAGGAAGGCCGGAGCCGGCATCGAACCCACGACCTCTGCACTGTGAGGTTGACGCACTAACCACTGGGCCACTGGGCCACCCATGAACAGACAACTTAACTTATTTTCCTGTATTACTGGAGAATCTTAATTCAATCACACTGCCATGTGTGGTGGGAGCTTATCAATCATACCTCGCTTTATCTAGTTAGAAAACCGATGCACTTGGAAAAGATTGTTTGACCTTGGAGGCCCTGTGGTGAATGCATGAATTGTAATTAAAATGTAGCTGAACACTATGTAGCGGGATAATGTTCACAACAGTTTGACCCCCATTCAAATTTGCAGTAGTGGAAACAGGGAATCCCAGATTTACCAGCTCCTTCCTCCAGCTCGACATGAAGAGGGGGGCGGTTGGGGCTACGGCGTTCCCAGCCATCTGTTTAACATAGGCCCCGCAGCGTGTCCCAGGTCTGCCCCAAAGCCTCCTGCCTCATCACGCCCAGAGCTCATCACCAGGAAGGCATTTAGTAGGCATCTGAAAGAGACGCTCAAGCCAAACTGAAATAGCTCCTCTCAATGTGGAAGAGCATTCCAGGTGCCCTGTCAGTGTGAGGTTACAGTAGATCATGTTGTCATATATAGCCTCGGCTCCTTGTGATCGTTTTATGATGATAGGAGACTCTCATTTGGTATTCATATAATGTGGCTGCAGGGATTTCGGGTCTACATTCAGGATAACAGAGGCTTAGCTGAAATCTCCGACTAAGACGCTTGAATGGTCATCCAGTTCAAATTTCAAAGCAACAAACAATTATTAAATACGGCTGGCAAGGTGTATGGGATGAACAAAATGTTAAAACCAAACAATGATTAAAAAAATAATCATAAAAAGTCATGAAAGCACAGTAAAAAAATATTAACATCTGTTAATACAACAGCACTCAGTTGCAGTGATTGAATGTGTTATAATTAAAATGGTACATTTTAATCAGAGATGGTTTGATGTGTCCCAAAATGTATTTTTGACGCCAATTAAAAAAAAAAAAAATCTTTCCTTTTTTTTCCGTCTAGCACATCAGGTTTTTTAGATATTTTGCATTCAAGTTTGAACATAAAAGCTTGCACAATACTGATTTTACAATGTGTTGTAGTTTACAGTGCATGTCTGCGTGGGTTTTCTCCGGGTACTCTAGTTTCCTCCCACATTCCAAAAACATGCACGGTAGGTTGATTGTGCAGTCTAAATCAGGGTTAACCAACTGTTCTGAAAGTGAAAGCAGCTTCTTGGGGACTGATTAGTGCAAAGGGCTGCCAATGTGATACACATCTGAAATAACAAATTTGCTCAAATTACATTCAATAACAGTAAGCAGCTGGGATAGGCTCCAGCACACAGTTCAGATAATGGATGGATGGATGTTTTCTATTTTCGGACACTGATCATTTTAATGATGTCTAATTCGGAAACAGATACTTGATATGTGGAACCTTCGGGCGGTTCGGGATATTCCCGAACGGCCATTCTTTATCCTGGCAGGTCCATCATCACCTTGCCT